>NW_024366382.1:0-3005 GCF_014805655.1 Passer montanus
GGAAAATGGCAAAAAAAATGGGGAAAAATGAGAGAAAATGGAGGAAAAATGGGGAGTTAGGGAGGGAAAATGGGGAAAAAATGGGGAAAAATGAGAGAAAATGGGGGCAAAATGAGAGAAAATGGGGAAAAATGGGGAGTTGGGGAGGGAAAATGGGGAAAAAATGGGGAAAAATGAGAGAAAATGGGGGAAAATGTGGGGGAAATGTGGGAAAAATTAGAGAAAATGGGGAGTTAGGGGGGAAATGGGGGGTCCCGGCAGGTCTGGGGTCCCAGGGGGGTCTGTGGTCCCAGGGAGGGCCCCAAAGTGGGTCTGGGGTCCCGGGGGGTGGTCCCAGGAGGGTCTGGGCTCCCAGGTGGGTCCTGGGTGGGTCTGAGGTCCCGGGGTGAGTCTGGGGTCCTAGGGGGGATCCCAGGGAGGGGTTCTGGGTGGGTCTGGGGTCCCAGGGGGGTCCCGGATGGGTCTGGGGTCCCAGGGTAGGTCTGGGGTCCCAGGGTGGGTCTGGGGTCCCGAGGGGGGTCCCAGGGTGGGTCTGGGGTCCCAGGGGTGGGTCTGAGGTCCTGAGGGCGGTCCCAAAGCAGGTCTGGGGTCCCAGGGAGGATCCCAGGGGGGTCCCGGATGGGTCTGGGGTCCTGAGGAGGGTCCCAGGGCAGGTCTGGGGTCCCAGGATGGGTCTGGGGTCCCAGGGTGGTCCCAGGTGGGTCTGGGGTCCCAGGGGGGGGTCTGGGGTCCCAGGGGGGGGTCCCAGTGGGTGTCCGGGGTGGGTCTGGGGTCCCGGGTGGGTCTGGGGTCCCACCTCGGGGATGTTCTCCTCGATGATCCTCAGCACTGCCCCCATGGAGCCGCGCTGGCTCAGCACCACCTCGATGCTCTGCGCCACCAGGTCTGCCAGGGGGGCACGGGGAGGGGGCACGGGGTCAGGGCTGAGCCCCCGAGCCCCCGGGACCCCCCGGGACCCCCCAGAGCCCCCCACTCACCGGGGTCCACGCGGAGGCTCTTGAGGTCCAGCGACTTCTGGGAGCCGTCGTAGCGCTTGCTCATGCACAGCTGGGCACGGCCGGGGAGGGCCAGGGCACCAGAGGGACACAGAACACCCCAGATTCACCCAAAACCACCCAAAACTGCCCCAAAACTGCCCCAAAACCACCCAGAGGGACACAAAACACCCCAGATTCACCCCAAAACCACCCCAAATCACCCCGAAACTGCCCCAGAACTGCCCCAAAACCACCCAGAGGGACACAAAACACCCCAGATTCACCCCAAAACCACCCCAAATCACCCCGAAACTGCCCCAGAACTGCCCCAAAACCACCCAGAGGGACACAAAACACCCCAGATTCACCCAAAACCACCCAAAACTGCCCCAAAACTGCCCCAAAACCACCCAGAGGGACACAAAACACCCCAGATTCACCCAAAACCACCCAAAACTGCCCCAAAACCACCCAGAGGGACACAAAACACCCCAGATTCACCCCAAAACCACCCCAAATCACCCCGAAACTGCCCCAGAACTGCCCCAAAACCACCCAGAGGGACACAAAACACCCCAGATTCACCCCAAAACCACCCCAAATCACCCCGAAACTGCCCCAGAACTGCCCCAAAACCACCCAGAGGGACACAAAACACCCCAGATTCACCCCAAAACCACCCCAAATCACCCCGAAACTGCCCCAGAACTGCCCCAAAACCACCCAGAGGGACACAAAACACCCCAGATTCACCCCAAAACCACCCCAAATCACCCCGAAACTGCCCCAGAACTGCCCCAAAACCACCCAGAGGGACACAAAACACCCCAGATTCACCCCAAAACCACCCCAAATCACCCCGAAACTGCCCCAGAACTGCCCCAAAACCACCCAGAGGGACACAAAACACCCCAGATTCACCCCAAAACCACCCCAAATCACCCCGAAACTGCCCCAGAACTGCCCCAAAACCACCCAGAGGGACACAAAACACCCCAGATTCACCCCAAAACCACCCCAAATCACCCCGAAACTGCCCCAGAACTGCCCCAAAACCACCCAGAGGGACACAAAACACCCCAGATTCACCCCAAAACCACCCCAAATCACCCCGAAACTGCCCCAGAACTGCCCCAAAACCACCCAGAGGGACACAAAACACCCCAGATTCACCCCAAAACCACCCCAAATCACCCCGAAACTGCCCCAGAACTGCCCCAAAACCACCCAGAGGGACACAAAACACCCCAGATTCACCCCAAAACCACCCCAAATCACCCCGAAACTGCCCCAGAACTGCCCCAAAACCACCCCCCACAGACCCCATCAATCCCACCCCACAAGCCCCATCAATCCCACAAATCCCATAAACCCCATAAATCCCTAATCCCACCCCACAAGCCCCATCAATCCCATAAATCCCCTAATCCCATCCCACAAATTCCACCCCACAACCCCACAAACCCCATAAATCCCACTCCACAGATCCCATAAATCCACTAATCCCATCCCATAAATGTCATAAATCCCACCCCACTAACCCGATAACTCCCATAAATCCCATCCCACAAACCCCCTAAACCCTACAAATCCCACCCCACAGACCTCACAAGCACCATAAACCCCATAAATCCCATCCCACAGACCCCACCAATCCCCTAATCCCACCCCACAAACCCCACAGACCCCATAAATCCCATAAATCTCATCCCGTAACTCCCACAGACCCCATAAATCCCATAAATCCCACCTCACAAACCCCATAAATCCCCTAATCCCATCCCATAAATCCCACAAACCCCCTAAATCCCATCCCACAGATCCCCTAAATCCCCTAAATCCCACCCCACAGACACCCCCAGACCCCATAAATCCCCTAATCCTACCCCACAGACCCCATAAATCCCACCCCACAGACCCCACAAACCCCACAAACCTCACAAACCCCCCAAAACCCATAAATCCCCTAATCCCATCACACAAACCCCACAAACCCCAGAAATCCCACCCCACAGACCCCATAAATCC
>NW_024366383.1:0-200 GCF_014805655.1 Passer montanus
AAAATTAAGAGGAAAAATCTTCAGCACTACTTCATCACCCTAACTTGGAAGCTGAAATAGACTAAGAATATTTAATAATTTCAATATTTTTTTTATTTCAAGCTATTGTATTAAAATTCGATTTTGGTAGTTTCTGAGCTTCTAGGATTAAAGTAGAATTATTTTTTTTCATGAAGGAGAGTTTTATACTATTAGAGAAT
>NW_024366384.1:0-200 GCF_014805655.1 Passer montanus
GAGCCCGCGGGGGCGGGGCCTGAGCGCGAGTGGGCGGGGCCTGACGGGTCCGGCCGGCAGGGGGCGCTGAGCAGCGACCAGGGGCCTGGCAGGGGGCGGGGCTTGGGTGGGCGTGGCCAAAGGGGGAGGGGCTTGGGGCTCCCCCTCCCCATTTTTGGGGTCCCCTCCTCAATTTTGGCTCTTTTCCAATTTTTGGGGTC
>NW_024366385.1:0-200 GCF_014805655.1 Passer montanus
AAAATCACCCCAAACCACCCCAAAATCACCTGGAATCACCCCAAAAACGGCCTGGGACCCCAAAAGTCTCCAAATCCTCCCAAAATCAGCCTGGGAACCCCAAAAAAATCAACCCTGAGCCCCAAAACTCCCAAAATTTGCCCCAAAATTCACCTGGGACCCCAAAATTCTCCCCAGGATCCCCCAAACCTCCCTGGGCG
>NW_024366386.1:0-200 GCF_014805655.1 Passer montanus
GGTAGAAAATCTTGTCCATGTCCATCATTCAGCAGTCCTGTTTTTCCCTTTCAGAGCCCTCCCAGCCTGCTTCATCAGACACAAGTGAGGATTCAGAGGCTGAGTTCAGTAACGGAGGTCAGTTTCCTACATCATTGATTTCAGGCATTTTTCTATCCAAAATGTGTTTTCCAAAGCCTGCATTACTTGACACTGAATGA
>NW_024366387.1:0-200 GCF_014805655.1 Passer montanus
CGGTTTCGGGTTCCCTCCCCCCAATTTTCGGCCCCTCCCCCCGGGCGGTTTTTCCGAACCCTCCCCCGGATTTCTGGAATCCCTCCGGAGATTTCGGGGCCCCCCCCCAGGGAAATTTTGGGCTCCCCCAGATTTTTTTGGGGCCCCCCCAGGGCGGTTTTTGAGCCCCCCCGATTTTCTTGGACCCCTCAGATTTTTGT
>NW_024366388.1:0-200 GCF_014805655.1 Passer montanus
GGGTCCCCATGGGGTTTGGGGTGGGGTCCACATGGGGTTGGGATGGGATCTCCATGGGGTTTGGGGTGGGATCGTGGCCCCATTCCCTGAATGACCCCAATGGCCCTATTTCCCTGAATGACCCCAATGACCCAAATGCCCCCGTTCCCCTGCATGGCCCCAATGACCCCGATGGCCCCATTCCCCTGGATGACCCCAAT
>NW_024366389.1:0-200 GCF_014805655.1 Passer montanus
CCCAAATTCCCGAATTACCGATGGCCTCGATGTACTGGATGCAGCGCTCGATGAAGACGGGGATGGGCCGCTCGGGGGTGACCACGCTGGCCAGGGGCACCCCGAAGTAGCTGCTCTCCCACGGCGCCTTGGACAGCGACGGGCGCGCCTTGGCCTTCGGCTTCTGGGGGGAAATTCCAGCAGAAATCAGGGAAAAGTCA
>NW_024366390.1:0-200 GCF_014805655.1 Passer montanus
TAATGGGGAGGGGGTTTCTGTTAATGGGGAGGGGTCTGTGAGGAGGGGAGGGGTCTGTGAGGAGGAGGGGGTCTCTATTTTTGGGGGGGGTCTGTTCCCGGCTCCAGGCACCCCCAGGGGCGGGGGGGCTCCCCGAGTTCCCGTGGGATCGTCCCTGGAGCCCCCGGCCCGGGACCCCGCTCCTGTGTCGGGACACCCCA
>NW_024366391.1:0-200 GCF_014805655.1 Passer montanus
TTTTCCAATAATTTCCTAAATAAACATAACTGAGAAAGAAAATAATTTCTACCTTAACAACTTTCCGAGCATAGGTTCTGAGATAGGCAAAACTATTTTGCTCTTGGTACCACTGGTTTGTGGTTTTTTTTCACTAAGGTAAATTCCCCAGGATCGGAGTTCTGGGCTGCTCAGGAGGGACAGGCAGGGCAGGCCAGGTG
>NW_024366392.1:0-200 GCF_014805655.1 Passer montanus
TCATTGCAGTCACAGAGTAAGAAAAAGTAGGAAATGAACCTCAAACAAAACAAATATGTGCTGATGATAAAAAATCTTGATCATAAAAAGCCTGTTCTAAGACAATGTGTTTATCAGATCTAGGATAGCTGAGTTTTTCACAGTAGCAGAAGGAAAACCAACCACCATGAAACTGCATATCAGTTTCCCTTCTTTGGGAA
>NW_024366393.1:0-2986 GCF_014805655.1 Passer montanus
AAAACCATTTTTCTCCAGAATTAATAGGTACTACCATTCACACTGTGTGAACAGTAGAGGAACAGTGAGGAAGAAAAAAATCTGTACAGCATACATTTCACAGTAATGCACTCTGTCATATGAGAGTGACTGATAGATTTCAAGGTCAGAAAAGACCATGGTGAGCACATTCTACATTGAAAACATCAGAGAATGTCATCACCATCATTAGGTGATCACTGCAATTAGTCCACAATTTCTGTTTGAATTAAAGTATTGTATTGTATGCCCCATTTGAATAATTTTGATGGCTTATCATCCCAGTGATTAAAAAACCCTCATCTTTCAGCAATAATTTATTCAGTTTCAGGTTAAATTTTCCACCACTTATTAGGACTTTTTTCTTGACAAATTTAATGAAGTTTTTTTGTTTACCAGAACTACAAAGCTGTCAAGTAAACTCCCCAAAGTCTTCCCAGTCCAAATCCCCATGTTTCAAAATCAACTTTTTGTGTAAGTAGAGATTTTATTACACTGGACATTATAAATATGTTTTGGGTCATAGAATCACAGAATAATGGAATGGTTTGGGTGGGAAGGTACCTTAAAGGTCACCCAGTTTCAACCTCCCTGCTGTGAGCAAGGACACCTTTCCCTAAATCAGCTTGCTCAAAGCCCTATCCACACTGGCCTTGAGCACTTCCAGGAATGGGACATCCACAACTTCTCTGGACAACCCAATCCTTGTCTCACCATCCTGATAATGAAGAATTTTTTCCTAATATCTAATCTCAACCTTCTTCATCTGAAGGCCATTCCCCCTTCTGCTTTCACTACATGACCTTGTAAAAAGTCCCTCTCCAACTTCCTTACAGGCCCTGCTTCAGGTACTGGAAGGCCACTATAAAGTAACCCCAAAGATGAACACTTCCAACTTTCTCAGCCTTTCCTCATAGGAGAGCTGTTTCAGCCCTCTGCTGATCCTTCTGCTTCTCTAGACCCCCTCCAATGGTTCTGTGTACTTCTTATTTTGGGGACCCCAAAGCTGGATGCAGTACTGCAGGTGGGGTGTCACAAGAGTGGAGAAGAGGGACAGAATCCCCTCCCTGCCCTGCTGCCCAAGGGGCTTTGGATGCAGCCCAGGCATGTTTGGATTTCTGGGCTGTGAGTGCCATGGCTGGGTCATGTCCAGCCCACCCAGCACCCCCAAATCCTCCTGGGCAGGGCTGCTCTCAATCTGCTCATCCCACAGCCTGTGTTGATAACAGGGGTTGTCCTGACCCAGGTGCAGCACCTTGCACCTGATCTTATTAAACCTCATGAGATTCCCATGGGCCGCTTCTCGAGCTTGTCCTGGTGCCTCTGGATGGATCCCATCCCTCAGGCAGTCAAGCACACCACTCAGCTTGGTGCCATCTGTAAATGTGTTGAGGGTGCACTCAGTCTCACTGTCTGTGGCATTGGTGAAGACATCAAATAACACTGGCCCAGTAGAGACCCCTGAGGGCACCACTTGTCACTAATGTCCATCAGGATCTCAACCACTGACCACTACCCTCTGGATGCAACCATCCAACCTCCCTATTCACTGGACAGTCCACACATCATTGGAGAGAGAAATCCTTGTCTCTCCAATTTAGAGGGAAGGGTGTTGTGAGGGACTGTGTCAAAGGCTTTATGGAAGTCCAAATAAATGACATCTGCAGCCCTTCCCTTGCCTACTGATGGAGTCACCCCATCATTGAAGGCCACTAGATTGGTCAGGCAGGACTTGCCCTTGGCCCTGTCCCCCATGTGCCTTGGCACATCTGCTAGGAGCATTTGTCCCAAGATCTTCCCAGGCACAGATTGAGAGTTCCCAGGGTCTTCCTTTCTAACCTTTTATAACATAGGTGCAACATTTCCCTTTTTCCAGTCACCTGGGACTTCACCTGACTGCCATGACTCTTTAAATATCAGGGAGAGTGGCTTGGCAACTACACCACCCAAATCCCTCAGGACTCTGGGATGCATCTCATCAGGTACCATCAACTTCTGTATATTCAGATTCCCTAGGTGGTCATGGACTTGGTCTTAACCTACAGTGGGAAGCACTTTGCTTCCCCAGTCATAATCAAAAGTATAATTTCAATAAAAATATTAGCAGCAAATTGTTTACTTACTGCAGATGAGGGAAATATCCAAATACTAACAGAAAGAAAAACTGTTTTCAGTTTAATTTACCTAAGCCACCAGCTGACTCAACAACCCACAAACTGACTCATTCAGATATAGGTTTTATCCAGATCTCTCAATCATTTTGCATAAAATGTTAACTTCAGAAAAGATAAGTTTTCTCAAATGTCAATAAAATTATTACCACCTTCAAAAGTGAGCTCCATGGTATTTTTATAAAGAACTTTTTGTCATTATGTGTTTTTGGATTGCTGTCATATCCAACTGTTTTCCAGTGCATTGACATGTGCAATTGACATGACTAATTCGTAACTTTATGAAGTTTTCTCTCTACTGCTCTCTTTCTGTGTGAATTTCTCTCAGTCTTGCCCGTTCAGTTCCAGTGGTATTCCTACACACAAGGGTGTAGGCTTTGAGCTTGATCTGTAGGAAACCACTGTTCAAAACAGAATCCAACTCATCTCTGCCTGCTGAATTCACCTGGTGCCTTTTCCTGGATTAGCAATCCTTTACTAAAGAATGGTAACTTTAAACCACGGTGTATTATCCTGCTGAAATCCAGATGAGAGGCAGTGAAAGGATGTAAAATCCAGCTTTGGTCATCATCTACCAGTATAAGACATGGTACTATAGCCAGCTGGACATGGAAGACAGGAATTCTTAGAGATAATATTGTGTGAGATCATCATGGATGTAACGACAATTCCTGAACTTCAAACAGATTCAATTCTTAGTATTTTTTAACCTTCAAGAAAGGGAATACCTGTGTAAAACCAAATATTCCCTCCAGAACATTGTTGTTTCTCTGCAGTGCTGTATTTTGCTTTTACAA
>NW_024366394.1:0-200 GCF_014805655.1 Passer montanus
TACATGGGCTCTCCTGCAAGCAGCCTTAGTGCACAGTTCATCCTGCTCTAATGCTGAATTCTTGTATGCAGTGTGATGAAAATCTTAATGAGAATAACCTACAGAGACACAGGTCTTGTAAATAAATGAGAACAGGTCTTTTACATGAAATTCTGAAACTTCTCAGAGTGTTAAGTTCCTTCTAATGATATTCTAGCAAA
>NW_024366395.1:0-200 GCF_014805655.1 Passer montanus
ATTGTCAGGTAATGACTCTGCTGGGCATAGCCTGAATGGCACAGATAATTGTGCTGGAGCTCCTTGAAGTTTGAAAAGGTGTTACCTGAGCTCCTGTGTCTGTATACCACTGTGTGTGTGTATATACCTATTTTAGCTGTCTGTCTGTCTATACTTCCTTCCTTCCTGCCAGCCAGCCATCCATCCATCCATGACTGCTA
>NW_024366396.1:0-200 GCF_014805655.1 Passer montanus
TCCCCCCAGTGACCTTCTCGAAGTGGGGGGCCCCCTCGGGCCGGAAGAACCACTCGCTCTCGGCCTCGGCCGGGGTCTCGCTGCGGCGCTTGCAGGCGATGCAGAGCAGCCGGAACGGCGCGCCCAGCACGGCCTCGGTGCCCGAGGCCACCTCCACGCAGCCCCCCAGCGCCCCCGAAACTGCGGGCAGGGGGACAAGG
>NW_024366397.1:0-200 GCF_014805655.1 Passer montanus
ATATATTGTATATCAATGTATGTATATATTATATATATATTATACACATATATCTAGATATACCCACATATAATTTATATTCCCTAAAAATACCCCTACTGTGTTTGGGGAACGGGCGTAAAACAACACATTTCGGGTGGGTCGCTCACTCACCGCCAAGGCCGCCCAGGACTCCCGGGGCTCCATGCCGGGCTCTGGGC
>NW_024366398.1:0-200 GCF_014805655.1 Passer montanus
TTTTTTGGCTGCCACTGCAAAATATATCTGTAGCTGAGAGCAGCAGATGACCTAGTACAGCTTCAGAACAAGTACATGTGGGAGCTGCTGCAAACTCATCCTTTCTCTGGAAGTGGAGCTAAGCACTGATGATGAGAATGGAGGACACCAATTTCATGTTATAGAAACTATTTTAAGTCCCCTGTCACTTTTTTTTTTTT
>NW_024366399.1:0-200 GCF_014805655.1 Passer montanus
CGGCGGGGGAGGCGCGCAGGGGGCACCGAAGCCCCAGGGGAGGCGAGCGGAGCCCGCCGCCCTCCCACCTCCCGCCCCTTCCCTCCGGCCGGGGACAGCCGCGCCGGCTGACGCGCCGCAAACTTTGCTGCCCCCGCTCCGAGCTGCGCCTCGCCCGCGGCGCGGCGGGCGGCGGCTGCGGCGGACGGGAGCCCCTCGCT
>NW_024366400.1:0-200 GCF_014805655.1 Passer montanus
GTTGCATATCAGCCCCCTCAGGCTTGAGGGAAAATAGTGGAAATGCATCACCAAAACACTTTAAAGATACTTCCTAAAAATGTTTTCCCCAACTTGCTCTTAGCCAGGGTTTCAGCACAGGCAACTTCCCGGCCCTCAAGGCTGGAAAAAAATCAGAGATCTATCATCGTCATCATCATCAAAGGATTTGGGTTGGGAGG
>NW_024366401.1:0-200 GCF_014805655.1 Passer montanus
CGCCGGCATCCACGGGGAAAAAACCCGGCATAAACTCGGTATTCCCGGGAAAAACTGCGCCATTCCCCGAAAAAAAACCCAAACAAAAATACCCCAAAAACCAAAACAAACAATCCGGCATTCCCAGGACAATCCGGCAGCCCCAGCCGGGACAAACGCGAGGCCCCGGGAGTGCGACCCGGGCCGTGCCGGGCTGGATC
>NW_024366402.1:0-200 GCF_014805655.1 Passer montanus
AAGATGGTTGTTCCTCATTTGGATAAATATAAACCTATGTAAGATTTTAATAAATATAAATATTAAATCCAGATATAAATGAAACAAGTAGAACCTTCTCAGTTTGGGGTCCTTCAAGTAAGACAATCACAGTTTTAAATATCATTTAAATATCAAAAAGTGACATTTAGCGACACTTGCTGTGTTTGACCCAGTGTTTG
>NW_024366403.1:0-200 GCF_014805655.1 Passer montanus
GCGGGGACCGAGGGGCTGCGTCGCCCGGCCGGTGGGTCCCCGGAGCGGCCGTGCCCGGCCGTGCCGTGCCCCGCTGCCGCCGCCGCGCCCGCTGCCCTCGCCTCCCGTTTGACCTTTCCGTGTCTCCGCCGCCCGTCCCCGGCACCCTCTGACGTCACCGCCATGGCAACCAATCCCCGCCCTCCCCTGGCCCCGCCCTC
>NW_024366404.1:0-2959 GCF_014805655.1 Passer montanus
TTTTGTTTGGTAAATTATTCTCTTTCCTTTTACCTGTTTGAGTAAATCCATTCATATTCCTTCTGCCCAGTTCATTCTTTATTTTACATTCTCTTCACATGCTGCCCTTTTACTCCATGAAACCATTTTCAAAGATTTGAAACGGGACAACAATATCCAAAAAGTAAAAGCAGTGCTCTACTGTTAAACCAGGGGCAGCATCAGTCCTCAGGTTAAGCCATTCTCATCCAACAACTGCCTCATCAGTTGTCTGAGCTTTTCCAAGACCCTTATCAATCCTATTAATCCCTAAAATGTCTCTAAGGAGCTCCTACTGGTCCAAAATCTCCACCAGCCCCCTTAGCTCATGGGCCTCCAACAGTCCAACAGCTCTGTAGGCCCAGAGCTAGGAATGGACAGGAACATTTTCTGCCATGAGCTGTCCTCCTGTCGATGAGGAACTTGTGGTAGACCTGGCACTTCCTGATGGGACTGTGCTAGACCAGGAAATGCTGTTCCTCAGTAATCTGGCCATGAGAAGGAAGTTGAACACTGTTTTATTTTCATGCACTCATATACCTGACTATACCTATGAGAACAGTCCCTGATGGGAATCTGTCTTTTTCAGTTCTAACAGAAATCACCAGAACCATTCCAAGAAGCCACTTAGACAAGAGCAGGCAGTATTGTGGACTAATTTTCTTTTTTTTTCCCTTGCTTGTTTTAGGGCAATTATATTATTGTTATGCAAGGATTCTC
This sequence comes from Passer montanus, assembly GCF_014805655.1. NCBI lineage: Eukaryota > Metazoa > Chordata > Aves > Passeriformes > Passeridae > Passer > Passer montanus. The sequence goes on from NW_024366404.1 coordinate 739, forward strand.
TGATGATTCTGAGAATAATATGCTCATATGCTTGAATTTCACCATGATAGTAAAACAAGATCCTTTCTGAGAGCAACAAACTTCTCAAATAGTTCCAGAATATGGAGGTCACTTCTGTGAGCAACTGGAATCCAAACTGTGAAGTAATATGCACACTGAATTTCCTGAGGCAGAATACCTCATGTGCTGTCTGGGAAGCTATAAGATATAGTCTTTCTCATTTGTAACAAAACCATAATTTGTTGCTCAGCCAACGTGCCCAAAATTTCTGGGAATCAGGCATCCTGATTAACCCACAGAATTACGCTGACTAGATGTCAGGCTGGTCTTGCATTTTGGTGCTGTGCCTTGAGTTACAATAAAGTTGAGTGCTTCAGGCTGAGCTAAAGTAATCAAGAAGTTTTGAAGTTTTGAAGTGCCAGAATCAGAAGTTCATCAGTATTCAATTTAAAATAACACAGCAATTGAATTTGGAAACCCTGCTGTGAGGTGGTGGGGGGTGGTTTTTGGTTTGTTTGTGTTTTTTTTCTTTTCTTGTAACAATAAAACTTGTTTGTACAATCAGTTTAAGAGATGGTTTTTATTCTCCTGTTATTTTCTGATATTCCTTCAGATGTTTCATATTGTTCTGCTCTGTTTACACCAAACTGAAACAGAGGAGTAATAATTTGTTATGTGGTAGTAGCTGATGTGGATAACATCCAAAGTGGAACACTTTTTTTTTCAGTTACACTGATACAATGCAGCTGAATTTAGCCATCCAGAACTGCAACTGCAATCCCTTAGAATGTTTTTAGCTCTTGCTCAGCATCCGAGGGGCAGAGGCTACACAAACTGTGTCCTCCAGAAGCGGGAGGGTGGTGTCACACAACAGGTTGATCTTTTCCTCAGTTATTCTTCTAAGGCATTTCTAAAGTTTTCCTGTAGATTTTGCCCCTTGGGCAGCCAACACTGAGTTTCCACCTGCCCTTTGTATTGCTCTTCTGCACCCAAACCTTCAGTCAGACTTTGGTGGAGTATGAGGTTTTCTCCTTAGGAAAAGTGCTGTCCTGTTTTCATGCTCAGCCCCCAGACAGCAGGGCTGGTGAACTTCGTGAGTTCAGAGACTTTTCCCCAGCTAACTGGACACTGCTGAAGCTGCATGTTGTGCTGGCTACTAGTTCATGCTGTCTAGCAGATTGCTTCCAAATGCCTGGGAAAAATTAAAAGCCAGAACAAATCAACCTCTTTCAGACTGCTAAATACCAAGCATGCAAATTAGAATAAGTGAAGCTTTTAGTCTCATTCTATACATAAAGAAAGATGATTTTCAAACTTGGTATCAGAAAACTCAAGAAAAAACTCCACACCCACGTTTGTAGATATTCCATTTAAAACTTGGTTTTAATCATAAGTAGTTTTGCTAAATAAAGCAAAATGATTAAGAGTCAGTAAAAACAGAAGTAGAACTGCATGGCTGAAGATTAGAAGCCATGATTACATGTAAGTGATGGTGGCAAAGCATCTGTGCTTTCACTCAGTCCACAGACCATTCCAGGATTAGTCCAAGATGGAGTATCGCAGCATGTTCTGCTTATGTTTGAGCTGGTTTACTACAGTTGTGATCAATTTATTCCTAACCTGACATACCAATCAAGAAGTAGCCTGAGAGCATGACAAGCAATACTTACATTTCTTCTTCTGTTTTGCTTATTTCAAATAGTGTCTGTTTCAAATTATTGACCTAAGGAACAGTCTTACCTTATTGTGTCCCTATGTATTCATTTCATGGCATTCAGCAACCATAAGTCTCAAAATCATCTTCAGTGACAAGGTGTCCTGAGGTGTTTTTTGGCCCGAATTATTTGGGGTGTTAGGAGAAATATTTTGTTTATTAAGCAGCAAGTAAAACAAGTAAGAGAGATTAACACTTCTGGAGATCAAAGACATTCATGTGCTCTTTTACATAATCATGTTCTAATGCTTTATGGATGTTACAGAAAATTTACAGTACATGTAAAGGTACAAATTGAATTTCTGTCTCTGAACAGAGACATTTTCAGATAAACATATGCACTCAGTATCTTGCCTTGCAGACTTTTTTAATATAGATCTCCAGCTGAAGGGTTATGATTGTACATGCCAGCATAGGACAGCAAGGCAGAGCACAGGAGCCACAGTTTATAAAGCAAAGACTTTTCAAAGGCCTCAAGTTTTCTACTTTTATGACTGGAAATTTTCT
>NW_024366405.1:0-200 GCF_014805655.1 Passer montanus
AGAGCAGCAATGGGATCATTCCAGCTGCTCCTGGAGGTGGTTTTCTCTATTTAGGATGTTCCTCTAATTGATCTTTTCACAGGAAATTTCTTGGGTGTATTTGAGAGTAATTCCAAGAATTTGGAAGTAGTTGAAAAACAGAGGGGAAAAACTATGAAGCTGATCCACTTATAGTAATTCCAAACTTCTCCCACAACACC
>NW_024366406.1:0-200 GCF_014805655.1 Passer montanus
GATGTACTTAGTTCCCACATATAACTGCATACATATATATATATTTATATATTTACATATTTACATGTATATATATATATAAATATAAATATACATATGCACATATAACATACATCTAAAAATGTAACTAGATACACATTCATAATATCCCTATACAAATATCAGTCTACTTATGTAAATATCCCTACACTTGTAACTAT
>NW_024366407.1:0-200 GCF_014805655.1 Passer montanus
CTTCTCCATAACGGGGGAGAACCGAGACCGGCCCCTCCTTAATGAGGGGATCCGAGACGGACCGGCCCTTCAATGAGGTAGGAAGACCGAGACCACCGGCCCTTCCATGACTGAGGAGAACCGGGACCGCCGGCCCCTCTGTAACGGGGGAGAACCGAGACCGACCGGCCCTTCCGTGACCGAGGGGGACCGAGACCGAC
>NW_024366408.1:0-200 GCF_014805655.1 Passer montanus
CGGGCGGCGCGGCCGGGCCGCTGGCCCTGGGCGGTCAGCCTGCAGCTGCGGGGGGGGCACCGCTGCGGGGGCGCCCTGGTGACCCCCCAGTGGGTGCTGAGCGCCGCCCATTGCTTCCAGGGGTGAGCCCAGGGGCTTTGGGAGCCTCGGGGGGCGGTTTGGGGCCATTTCGGGGGGATTTAGGATCATTTTAGGGGGAT
>NW_024366409.1:0-200 GCF_014805655.1 Passer montanus
TCTGTGGATATATACCACAGAATGAAATTATCAACTCTCTGAACTGTATTGACTGTACTGAGCAGAATTCTGGCTAGCATCTCTTTCACACACAGATACCCCTTTTCAAGGCACATGGCAAGATGAATCTCACCTCCTGTTCTGTGCAGGTATTTGTATTTCTACTGACTATTTAGGATACCTAGATGAATTTCAGATGT
>NW_024366410.1:0-200 GCF_014805655.1 Passer montanus
GGACAGGGGGACAGGGATGGGGACAGGGGTGCCACCAGTGTCACAGCGCTGTTGGGGTCAGGGGACAGCAGTGCCACCGGTGCCACCCCCGCTGTCCCCGTGCTGCTGCCGCCCTCCCAGTGCCACCAGTGCCACCAGGGTCACCAGTGCCACCAGGGAAAGGGACAGGGCCACCTGGGCCACCAGGGTCACCCCGCTGT
>NW_024366411.1:0-200 GCF_014805655.1 Passer montanus
CAGTCCTTTATATCTATTGAATCATCCTCTGGGTTTCCTTCACTTCATCATTATATCGGCCATACCACTGATTGATAATGGGAAAAATTATTAATTTCCCACTAATGTTTGGTCATTTTCTTCCACAGCGACTGTGCAGACCCACTCCAGGCACTTCCACCAGAAAATACCTCAACTAATACCAGAATAAAGACTGAGAG
>NW_024366412.1:0-200 GCF_014805655.1 Passer montanus
AGGGGTCTCCAGGATCCCCAAACCCCACCATTTCTGGGTGAGGTTGTTCTCCAGGGTGTCCAGGTGGACCTTCATGTCCCACCTTCTCCTCCAAAACCCCATTTTTTGTGTTTTTCACCCAAAAACTCCGTTTTTTTTTCATTTTTTCCCATTTTTTCCCAAAACCCCGGGTTTTCACCCCAAACCCCACCGTTTCTGGA
>NW_024366413.1:0-200 GCF_014805655.1 Passer montanus
ATACCCATACCCAGGAAGGCTTAAAACCTAATTCAATAATGTAGAAGAGAAGGGGAGGATGGAACTGGAAGAGGATTTCTTTTGGGGCTTAGGTATTGACACCTTGACATTAAAGACAGATGGAAAGGAACCAATCCAGTGGATGGCTGTGGTAGAAAATAGGCAAACTCTTCAGTCCTGTAACCTTCACTGTGGCTGAA
>NW_024366414.1:0-200 GCF_014805655.1 Passer montanus
TTTTTTGGGGAGGGGTCTCACCGTGAGGGAGGTGAAGATTCGGGCCAGGGCCCCCCCAAAAAGGAGCCCCGTGGAGACCCCCGAGAGCTGCCCCGTGTGGCCCTGCCGGGCGTTGGTGACGATCTGCAGCAGCTGGGGGGGAAATTTGGGGGTTTTTTTGGGGGTCCCCCAAAAATTTGGGAGCCCCAAAATCCTCCCTG
>NW_024366415.1:0-1766 GCF_014805655.1 Passer montanus
TCACCAGTTGATCTGTGTCAGCACTAAATCCCCAAGACCATCTCTAAAAGGAGATGTGAGGGAAGGATTGCACCAGGGCTTGCCTTGGGCAGCAGCTCGGATCCTCTGTTCTTGATTGAAGAAAGGTAAGGTTTTCAGGCCTTGATATTGCCACCACAGTAATTCAGATTCACAAGTTTGAGGGCATCAAGTGAGATACATGATCCCTGATTCACTTGGGGTCCTATACAAACATCAAAAATAGTAAAAAAAGGGGGGAAAAAAGAGGTACTGGCTTAGATGATTTTAAGTGCTCTGTGCATTCACATTGCACTACCTTTTCAATCCCATTGAGCCCTGTCAGCTGCCAAAGCAAGCCTAAAGCAAAGCAAGCAGTGAGTCCATGGAGCTACTGCTAAGGCAGAATGCAACAGCTGGAGCCTGAGCCATAGAGTTGGCTTTCCAAGAAAGAATTGGAGACCATCAGCTTGGAGAAAGGCTCAGAATACTTGGATGGTCCCTCAGGATTAACTCCTCTGAGTAAAAGAATTACTTGAATATATTTCAAAAGAATCGTTTTTGACCTCAGTAGAAGAACCTCTGTGATTGACAACTGACAATGATTCAGGAGATTTATACACATCTCCATAACAACAGCTGCTCTTCTACAATGATGCACGTTTGTTGCTCACTTTGTGTCAATCTCAAGGTGGGAGAGAAGCAATTGTGCATTGGTCATTCCCCAAGGAAAACAAATATCAGGTCATTTAGAGACAGAATTCCTTTGTTTGCACTCACCATGAACTTCATAAGCCATGTAGGTGGTGAGTCCACTGCACATGGAGAAGACATCTGCTCCATAAGACATGAGGTTGTTGACCAATCCATTGGTGACAAAGGTGATCTTCTTGGTAGGTCTTCCAAGTCCAACCTGGTTCTGAAGAACAAAAACCAGCATTCAGCAAGCTCATTGCTGGGAGCTGGTTCCTGCTAGCCCTATTTCTAGCTCAGGAAGGATGACTCAAGGCTGGGTGTTGGAGTCCCAACTGCCTCTAGGGACACCTTTCAGTCCTTGGGAAACTGTGGGACCAGTGGCAAGCCTTGAAGGCAGCTCCAAAGGCAGATGGTTCTAAGGGAGCCAAGGTGCAGGAGCCTGAGGGGAAGCAGCAGCACAAGGAAAGTGCTGAAGAGGAGAAGAGGAGTTCAGCCACTCTGTGGAGCCAGAGCTCCTTGCAAGGCATGTGCTCAGTCACTGCCCTGGCCCCTCAGGGGCACCCGGGCTGTCAGCTGGCAGGAGAAGTCTCCTCCTGATTCCCTTCTGCCCTACAAGTCTTCCTGCTATTGAAAATGTGGTTTTTTTACCAACTCAGTCCTCAGACTTCAAGGGAAGCTTGTGTTTAGCAAAGGTGAATATGCTGAATGCTGAGATCATTTGTATGCCTGTGCTAATGTGGATGGCTGAACTAAAGAAACATGGTGTATAGTCCTCTTCAGAAAGTTTGAAAGCTTATTAAAATATTTTTTCTACAAAATTGAAATATTTTTTCTTCCTCAATTAGATATTCTGAGGAAAACATATTTTTCTAGACTTTGAGAATGAGACTTTCTGAAACATACTCAGCAAAGAATCTAAAGTCTTGGTTACTAAGGTAATATAAAAAGTCAATTGAAATACTGATTTAAATAATTGTAAAAATAATCTAACTAATTTGGGACTTGGACTCAAAATGAACCTGCACTAAAAGGCATCCAAAAGAGCATATTGTAATTTCTGAAAGCCTTCAAAC
>NW_024366415.1:2128-3969 GCF_014805655.1 Passer montanus
GCCAGGTTATCAAAGCGGGGCATCTCGCTTTTGTTCATGATGGAAATGTAGCAGGCGTTCTGTTGAGTGACTTTGGTTGCAATGACACCCTGTGAAATAAAAGTTTTTAGCACGCACATTTCAGTCTTTCAACCCTTGGGATTGTGAAGACTTTTTCTGAAAACCAGAATGAGTGCAGAATATTCATACCTGAAATTGTGCACTCAACATGGCCAAAATGAAGAAACAATCACCGTCCCTGGGCCAGCTATATGAGCAGCCAGACTCCATGGATGCATTTTGAAGAAGTCCCATCCCTGCCACTCACCGTGTTGTAGTTCCAGATGGTTTTCCAAGACCCACTGAAGGTCTTTTGCTCAATGATGGCCACACGCCATTGCCTGTTGATGGTCACAATTTGGGACTGGCCACCAATGATGACTTGTGTGTGGTTGAAGATGCCGCCTTGCGTGTTGTTGTTGAAGATGTCCCCAGGAATCTGCTGAGACTGAAAAGCCAAGGGAAAGAAGACATTTCATCTTTGAAGGAAGAGACAGTGATGTCAGCAAAGCATCTGAAAAATCCCTGCCACAATGGAAGAAGTGCTGGCTGCTGGGGAGTGCTGCCACTGCCCTCATTCTTTCCAAAGGACCCAGAATCAAGGCTGTGGTGTTGGGCAAAGGCTGTAAAAATCCTTTCCAGGAATTCAGTGAATCCTTGCTGCATCTGACAGCTGCCATCTGGTGCCATTAGAGGTCGATGCATGCTGGAGTACTGGCCAGAGTAAATCCACACTCAAGGTCCTGAACAGAAACCTCTGCTGACCCATTACTCTGTTTCATCATCTGCACCCTCAGGCAGGAACCTCTCAAAAGAGGAGATGCCAGGCAAGAAGGACATCAGGGCTGGCTTGGGGCAGCTTTGAATCCCCCAAACTGATTCAAGAAAGGTAAGGGTATGGTTTTCTCACCTGTCCATTGCCATGGAAATTACCAGTGCAGTACTTCAGACCCACAACTCCCAGGACATCGAGGGTAATACATGATCCCAGGTTCAACTGGGGTCCTTGCACAGCTGGAAAAGAAAAGAAAATACACCATGATTCCAAAGGACCCAGAATCAAGGCTGTGGAGTTGGGCAGAGGCCGTAAGGATTCTTTCTAGGAATTCAGTGAATAATTTCTGCATCTGACAGCTGTCATCTGGTGCATTCAGAAATTGATCAGTGCAAGAGGGCTGGCCACAATTAATCCATGTTCAAGATCCTGGATGGAAACATCTGTTCACCCAATGCTCTGTTTCAGCATCTGCACCCTCAGGCAGGAGCCTCACAAAAGAGGAGGTGCCAGGCATGAAGGGCATCAGGGTTGGCTTTGTGCAGCTGCTTGGAAACCCTCCCCCCAAATGGGTCTTCCATGACCAAACTGGTTCTAAAGATCAAATATCAGCAATCAGCAAGGTCAATGCTGGGTTGTGGTTGTGGATAGGCACATTCCCTAGGGGAACGGCTGTGGAATTGGGAGATACATTCCCGCACCCCTAAGGAAAAGGGAGCTTTGCCAAGCTGCCATGCACAATTCCGAGCTGGCCAATACAGTTTGGGTTGGAGCAGTCTGTGTAGGACTTTGAGATCTTGGCATGTCAGGAGCATCAAGGCCCTTGAAGGGCTTCTCAGAGAATGTATTTGCCCAGCAAGCTCAATATCATCTGAGGAAGAGAAGAGGTGGAAAGAAATGGTGCAGACCCCTTTGTCCTTTCAGCAAAGCAAAGCCTTCCTATGCAAAACTCTCAAGACCCACTAGTGTTGAGAGAAAGAAAATCCTGCTACTTTTGGCAACATTCTCCTGTCCAGAAGGAAAAAGC
>NW_024366416.1:0-200 GCF_014805655.1 Passer montanus
GACATTTGGGGACACAGCTGTGGGGACAGAAGTGGGGACACAACCCCGGTGGGGCACAGGCAGGCAAGGGGACATGGAGGGGACAGGGGACACAGGCAGGGTGTGCCAAAAGTGGGGACAGAGTTTGGGGGTCAGCAGGGGACACGGGGGACAGGGCTGAGGGGACACAAATGGGGGACAAAGTGACACAAAGCTGGGGA
>NW_024366417.1:0-200 GCF_014805655.1 Passer montanus
AAGGTATTAGAGAATGTCTAAAGGAGGGCCATGAAGGTGGTAAAGGGCCTTGAGGGGAAGTCATACAAGGAGAGGCTGAGTGCACTTGATCTGTTCAGATTGGAGGAAAGGAGACTGAGTTACATTGCAGTTACAACTTCCTGTGAGTGGAAAAGGAGGGGCAGACTTTGATCTCTTCTTTGTAGTGACCAGTGACAGGA
>NW_024366418.1:0-200 GCF_014805655.1 Passer montanus
GGGGATTGAAATAATTTAGGGGGATTAAAATAATTTGGGGGGGAATTAAAATAATTTGAGGGGGGAAATTAAAATAATTGGGGAGGGTAAAATAGATTTGGACGAGTCCAAATAATTTGGGGGGGGGGATTAAAATAATTTGGGAGGATTAAAATAATTAGGGATGGTTTAAAATAATTAGGGGGGGTCAAAAATAATTG
>NW_024366419.1:0-200 GCF_014805655.1 Passer montanus
GCAGGACTTGTGGCCCCATGGGGGATCCACTCACGGAGCAGTCTGCTCCTGAAAGAGTGCACCCTGTGAAAGGACCCACAGTGCAGCAGTTGAAGGACTGCAGTGGGAACAACTCACACTGTAGATGCTCACAGAGAACTGTGCCCCATGGGAGGAATCCCAAGCTGGAGCAGAAGAGTGTGAGGAGTCCTCCCCCTGAG
>NW_024366420.1:0-200 GCF_014805655.1 Passer montanus
GCCAGGTGTCTGCTAAGGGAGGCAGGAGCTTCCCTTGGAATGGACAATGTGCATTGCTGTTTTTTGTAGCTCAGGGCTCTCGGGCAGATTCGGGCACAGGGCTGGCAGTTCCTGGCCAGAGTGCCCCTGCAGGGAGCGGCGGCGCCGCTGCGGGCCCGGGCCCGAGCGGAGCCGCTCCCGCTCCCGCTCCCGCTCCCGCT
>NW_024366421.1:0-200 GCF_014805655.1 Passer montanus
CCAATAAAACCCCAAATTCCCATTTCCCCTTTCCCGCAGTTCACCGACCCCACAAATCCCGGATTCGAGGTCCCCCCGGAGATCGTGGCGCCCTTCACGGGCACGGCCGCCCCCAACCCCAAATATCGGCTGAAGTTCCAGGAAAATCCCTTCGGGGTGCAGGTCCTGCGCGCCAGCACCGGCCGAGTCGTGTGAGCAAA
>NW_024366422.1:0-200 GCF_014805655.1 Passer montanus
TACTTTGACTACTAGTAAAATTTCTACTGACAACTAGACCAAAGTTTTTATTTCATTGGTCCTCTCTTTATTAGGAAAGAACACTTGAACGCATTTCGCGTTGACTTTCAATGTATCAGGGAATCAGGACTGAAATTTCAATGAGGAATAGAACAATTGATTTCACAGAACTATCCATTCCTCACACTCTTGCTATTCCT
>NW_024366423.1:0-200 GCF_014805655.1 Passer montanus
GCCTCCAGGGTCTGGTATTCCTGAAGGATCACCTCAGCAGTGAAGTCTGGGGCAAAGAAGGAATTCAGTTACGCTGCCTTCTCTGTATCTTCTATCACTAGGATGCCCACAGTATTCCTATAGGCTTCCCATACAGCCTCTCTCTTTTTCCACATTCCATAAATTTCTTCTGTTTGAGATTTGCTAGAAGCTCTCTGGTC
>NW_024366424.1:0-200 GCF_014805655.1 Passer montanus
CGGCGGCGGAGGCGGGGTCGCGAACTCTGACCCCCGGGAGCCGGAGCCGCGCCGCAGCCAAAGGGACCCGCCGGACCGGCCACCGGGCCCGCCAGGTGAGAGAGAGACCCCCGGCAGCCGACAGACGCTCCCCGCCGCGGGCGCGGCCGGGCGGCGGGAGCACGGGCAGCGGGGGCGGCCGCGCTGTAACGGTGCGGGCC
>NW_024366425.1:0-200 GCF_014805655.1 Passer montanus
CTCAGGGACCCCAAAATCCTCCTCAGGGAACCCCAAAATCAACTCCGGGACCCCCAAAAATCCCCCTCAGGGACCCCCCCGGACCATCCCACAGACCCCGCGGGGGGATCCGGGTCCCCCAAAACCCTTCGGGGACCCTCCAGATCTGCTCACGGACCCTTCAGAAGGATTCGGGACCCCCAAAATCCCACCCAGGACCC
>NW_024366426.1:0-3001 GCF_014805655.1 Passer montanus
TTTTGGTGATTTTTGGGCAATTTTTGGGTAATTTTTGGGCGATTTTTGGGTGATTTTCGGGTGATTTTTTGGCGAATTTTTGGGTGATTTTTGGGCAATTTTTGGGTGATTTTTTGTGATTTATGGGCGATTTTGGGGTGATTTTAGGTGATTTAAGGGGGTTACGGTGATTTTTGTGATTTTTGCGGTGGTTTGGGGGTGATTTTTCTGATTTTGGGGGGGATTTGGGGAATTTTTGGGGTAATTTTAGGGTTTTGGGGCGATCTGAAGTGCTTTTGGGGTGATTTGTGGGAGTTTTGGGGTGATCTGGGTGATTTTTGGGGTGGCTTTTGGGCACCCCGGGGTGCCACCGCGTCACCCTGCGCCGGCGCCGCGGCTTCGTGCGCCTCGCCCTGCGCCACGGGTACGAGATGGAGAAAGTTTGGGGATTTGGGGAGTTTTGGGGATTTTTGGTGATTTTTGGGAGATTTTTGCTGATTTTTGGCTGATTTTTGGACGATTTTTTGTGATTATTGGGTGATTTTGGGGTGGTTTATGGGCGATTTTTGGGTGGATTTTTGCTGATTTTTGGACGATTTTTGGGCGATTTATGGTGATTTTTGAGCGAATTTTGGGCGATTTTTGCTGATTTTTGGGCGATTTTTGGTGATTTTTGGGCGAATTTTGGGTGATTTTTGAATGATTTCTGGTGATTTTTGAATTATTTTTGGGCGATTTTTGGGCGATTTTTTGGTGATTTTTGCTGATTTTTGGGCGATTTTGGGGTGATTTTTGGGTGATTTTTGGGAGATTTTTGGTGATTTTTGGGCAATTTTTGGGTGATTTTTGCTGATTTTTGGACAATTCTTGGTGATTTTTGGGCGAATTTTTTGTGATTTTTGGTGATTTTGGGGTGATTTATGGGCGATTTTTGGGTGATTTTTGGGCGATTTTTGGACAATTTTGGGTGATTTTTGGGTGATTTTTGCTGATTTTTGGGCGATTTTGGGTGATTTTTGGGCGATTTTTGGTGATTTTGGGGCGATTTTGGGTTATTTTTGGGCAATTTTTGGCCAATTTTTAGGGTGGTTTTGGGGTGATTTTTTTGGTTATTTTTAGCTGATTTTTGAGCGATTTTTTTGGTGATTTTAGGGCTATTTTGGGGTGATTTTTGGGTGATTTTTGGACGATTTTTTGTGATTTTTGGGTGATTTTGGGGTGATTAATGGGCGATTTTTGGGAGATTTTTGGTGAATTTTGGGCAATTTTGGGATGATTTTTTGCTGATTTTTGGACGATTTTTGGGCGAATTTTGGGTGATTTTTGCTGATTTTTGGGCGATTTTGGGGTGATTTTTGGGCGATTTTTGGACAATTTTGGGGCGATTTTTGGTGGGTTTTTGGGTGATTTGCATGATTTTTGGGGTGGTTTTGGGGGATTTTGGAAAATTTTGTGTTGATTTGGAAATTTTGGCGTTGTGGGAGATTTGGAGGGATTTTGGGATGATCTGAAGTGGTTTTGGGGTGATTTGGACGATTTTGGGGTGATTTTTAGGGAATTTTGCAAGAATTTGGGGGAATATTGGGGTTTTTTGGTGGTTTTTGACTGGATTTGGGGAGGTTTTGAGGTGATTTGGACTGGATTTGGGGTTCAGGAGCCAATTTCGGGGTTCAATCTCCAAATTTTGGGGTTCAGTCTCCCAGTTTGGAGTTTGGGACCAGATTTTGGGATTTAAGGGCAAATTTCGGGGTTCCAAATTTTGGGTTTTGGGGCACAATTTTGGGGGTAAAAGCGAAAATTTCGGGGTGTTCCAGGAGCAAATTTCGGGGTTCAATCTCCAAATTTCGGGGTTCAATCTCCAAATTTCAGGGTTCAATCTCCCAATTTTGGGGTCTGATCTCCAAATTTCGGGATTCGATCTCCCAGTTTGGGGTTCGGGACCAAATTTTGGGGGGTTCCAGGGGCCAATTTTGGGGTTGAAAAGGAAAATTTCGGGATTCCCGGGGCACAATTTTGGGGTTCGGGACCAAATTTTGGGATTCAAGGGCAAATTTCGGGGTTCCAAATTTTGGGTTTTGGGGCACAATTTTGGGGTTGAAAGGGAAAATTTCGGGTTCTAAGGGCCAATTTTTGGGGGGTTCCAGGAGCCAATTTTGGGGGGTTCTAGGGCCACAATTTTGGGGTTCAGGACCCAATTTCGGGGTTCGATCTCCAAATTTCGGGATTTGATCTCCCAGTTTGGGGTTCGGGACCAAATTTTGGGTTCCAGGGGCACAAATTTTCGGGGTTCAGCCAATTTTTGGGGTCCAGGGGCACAATTTTGGGGGGTTCCAGGAGCCAATTTCGGGCTTCAATCTCCAAATTTCGGGGTTCAATCTCCCGATTTTGGGTTTGGGACGATTTTGGGATTTAAGGGCAAATTTTGGGGTTCCAAATTTTGGGTTTTGGGGCACAATTTTGGGGGTAAAAGCGAAAATTTCGGGGTGTTCCAGGAGCAAATTTCGGGGTTCGATCTCCAAATTTCGGGGTTCGATCTTCCAATTTGGGGTTCGGGACCAAATTTTTGGTTTCAGTGGCACAAATTTTCGGGGGTTCCAGGAGCACAATTTGGGGGTTCCATGAGCACCATTTTTTGGGGTTTCCAGGGCCACAGTTTTGGGGTCCAGGGCCACAATTTTTCGGGGTTCAATCTCCCAATTTCGGGGTTCAATCTCCAAATTTCGGGGTCCAGGGCCACAATTTTGGGGTTCCAGGAGCAAATTTCGGGGTTCAATCTCCCGATTTTGGGTTCGGGGTGCCCCATTGGGATTTCGGAGAGCCTGTTGGGATTTCGGGGTGCCCCCTCTGATTTCGGGGCGCGGCAGGGCCCCGCTGGTGCCTGTGTACGTTTTTGGGGAGCAGGACGCCTTCCAGCAGCCAAACTTTGGGGTTCCAGGGCCACAATTTCGGGGTTCAATCTCCAAATTTCGGGATTCAATCTCCAAGTTTGGGGGTTCAATCTCCCAGTTTGGGGTTCGGGACC
>NW_024366427.1:0-200 GCF_014805655.1 Passer montanus
CTGGTCCATACTGGTCTGTACTGGTCAGTGCTGCGCTGCCTGGGGCTGCCCACCCGCACGGTGACCAACTACAACTCTGCCCACGACACCGACACCTCGCTGACCACCGACATCTACCTGGACGAGGCCATGCGGCCCCTGGAGCGCCTCAACACCGACTCCGTCTGGTACGGGACAGACTGGGTTATACTGGTTTATAC
>NW_024366428.1:0-200 GCF_014805655.1 Passer montanus
ATTTAGTGAAATATGCAAGTAATTTCACCCAGAGAAATAGTTTCTCTCCCAAACTTGACCAAACTGCTCATAGTTTACTTCTAAATACACACCATTTTTGCTGTAGTTAAGTCTCCTACAACAGCATTTTAAAGACAGCTTCATTAATCACCAGTAAAACACATTATAGGCTCGACTAGAAGCCTGTATTTGGTCACTCA
>NW_024366429.1:0-200 GCF_014805655.1 Passer montanus
CTTGGAATGGGTTTTCCTGCCCCATCAGCTGCAGAAGACGGTGACCCCATTGTCTGAGCTTCTTGCTCGCTTGATAATCAAATGCCGGCAACGGTGTTTGCAATTGATTGGTGCGGATCCCGCAAAGATCATACTTCCGGTACAGCGGGAGGACTTTGACTGGAACTTTGTAAACAGTGTGTCCCTGCAGAGTGCTCTGG
>NW_024366430.1:0-200 GCF_014805655.1 Passer montanus
ACAAAATGCCTTCTCCATTTCTCCTCAAAGAAAGAGGCCCCTGGTGCCTCTGGATAGCTTTTCTAGTGTGTCCCAACAGTCATGCAGCTCCAGACAAACTCTTGTCTGTCCAGCTGGGCCATGGATTGCAGTCATGTACTGATCTTTCCAGAGGCAAACCATCACATTCAACTGCAGGCTGATCAATGGAAATAGGCATT
>NW_024366431.1:0-200 GCF_014805655.1 Passer montanus
CCTTTTCCTGGAGTCAGGAAGGAGAATGACGTTTTTTGCTTTGTGCCTGATACCTCTGGTCCCAGATAAGAGGGATTTTCAGCATGAAGCTGTCAGCAACTAATGGGAAACAGAAAATGCTGCAGTAATTGAAGCAGATCATCCCAGTCCCCTTCACAACTCAGACTAGCAATCTGAGAAGCTTTATCATTAAAATTCAC
>NW_024366432.1:0-200 GCF_014805655.1 Passer montanus
TTTTTGGGGTTCCCGAGGGGTTTTTGGGGCCCCCCGGGGGGTTTTGGGGTTCCCCACGGATATTTTGGGGCCCGGGGCACTCACGGGTGTGCACGCTGCGGCTCAGGGTGTTGGAGTCGAGCGCGTGGACGAACTCGTAGAGGGAACAGCCCAGGAGCTCCTCGGGGTGGTACCCGGCCACCTCCCCGATCCTGCACCCC
>NW_024366433.1:0-200 GCF_014805655.1 Passer montanus
GGATTGGGTGATGATCAAGTCATGGAGAGGTGAGCCTCTAACTCCTCAGTGGGAAGGTCCCTTTCAGGTACGGCTCACTACTGAATCAGCTGTGGGAACTGCAGAACGGGGACGGACTCATGCCAACAGAGTCAAAGGCTCAGTAGAAGACTCCAAAGAGTGGACTTTAATATCCAGGCCAGGTGAAACGAGATTGACTC
>NW_024366434.1:0-200 GCF_014805655.1 Passer montanus
CCTTGTTCTCACTTACTATCAATTTATACTTGGCACTAGATCTTATTGCTTAGCATTTATTTATAAACTTTTAAAATAAATAATGATTTATAAATTATATAAATTTAACCTATACGTACACCATGTATTTCAAGCTGTAAATAATTAAGTGTATAGAAAAGGACTCACTATTCAATGCCATGCTTAAGAATTATTTTTCA
>NW_024366435.1:0-200 GCF_014805655.1 Passer montanus
ACATGCTTATTTTACAAGCCAGGACAAATACTTTTCTCACAGAAACCGTTTCTCCATGCAAGTCAGTAAAAGTAAAATTTTTCAGGGAAAAAACAAACAAACTGAGTTTTAAAAGAATCCAAAATGCCCACCTTTGAAAACATTTTTCTTTAATTTCATTCGCCTCAAATGTGACACTTAAAATACCATTCATCAAGAAA
>NW_024366436.1:0-200 GCF_014805655.1 Passer montanus
GGTGCCCCCCAGGCCCTCAGCAGCCTGGCGCTCTCCCCAGCCTGCAGGAGCAGCTGCGGCGCCTGTACCCGCGGCTGAAGGTGCTGGCCCTGGGCGCCCGGCCCGAGGCAGCCCTGCACACCTACTTCCCCTCCTTCCTGTCCCGAGCCACGCCAGCCTGCCCGCCCGCCATGAAGGAGGAGGTGAGCCTGGCACGGCCT
>NW_024366437.1:0-809 GCF_014805655.1 Passer montanus
TGTCCTGGGCTGTTCTGGGGGGGTTTGGGGGCTGCAGACCCCCACCCAGCTGGAGCCAAGGGCCGACAACTGCACCCAGGTGGGCTTTGGGGGGGTCCTGGAGGGGTTTTGGGGGGGTTTTTGGGGTGTCTTGGGGTGTTCAGGAGGGTTTGGGGGGCTTTAGGGGCTGGTGACCCCTCCCCATGGGCTGACAACTGCACCCAGGTGGGTTTGGGGGGGCACTTTGGGGTTATTTTTGGGTTGATTTTGGGATAATTTTGGGGTGATTTTGGGGTGTTTTTGGCCAGGTCCTGGTGTGGCACACAGGATGATTTTAGGGGTTGATTTTGGGATAATTTTGGGGTGATTTTGGGATGATTTTTGGGGTTATTTTGAGGTGATTTTGGGGTGATTTGGGGTATTTTTGTCCCAGGTCCTGGTGTGGCACATGGGATGATTTTTGGGGTTATTTTGCGATGATTTTTGGGGTTATTTTGAGGTGATTTTGGGGTGATTTGAGGATAATTTTGGCCAGGTCCTGGTGTGGCACACGGGATGATTTTGGGGTTATTTTGGGGTGATTTTGGCTGTTTTTGTCCCAGGTCCTGGTGTGGCACACGGGATGATTTTGGGGTGATTTTTGGGGTTATTTTGGGGTGATTTTGGCTGTTTTTGTCCCAGGTCCTGGTGTGGCACACGCGCACCGAGAAGCCCAAGCTGCGCCAGGAGGAGCAGCTGCAGCGCCAGGGCCGCGGCTCCGACCCCGACATTGAAGTTTAGGGGGTCCCGACCCCCCCAAACCCCCCCGGGACGCCCCCGGGACCCCCCGG
>NW_024366437.1:1493-3001 GCF_014805655.1 Passer montanus
CACCGGGGCCGCTGGAGCTGCGGCTGCGGAGGGTGGAGCAGGAGCTGGCGCTGGTCAAGGCGGCGCTGGGGGAGACCCTGCGCAGGCTGGGGGGCTGCGACCCCCCCGGGGGGCTCGGTGAGTGGGGGGGACCCCCCCCAGGGGGGCTGCGGGACCCCCAGGTGGGGATGGGACCACCCAAAATGGGGCTGGGACCACCCAAAATGGGGCTGGGACCCTTGGAAATGGGGCTGGGGTCTCCCTAATGGGGCTGGGACCCCCTAAAATGGTGATAGGTCCCCCCCCGGTGGGCTGGAGGACCCCCAAATGGGGATGGGACCACCCAAAATGGGGCTGGGACCCTTGGAAATGGGGCTGGGGGCTCCCTAATGGGGCTGGGACCCCCTAAAATAGTGATAGGTCCCCCCCCGGTGGGCTGGAGGACCCCCAAATGGGGATGGGACCACCCAAAATGGGGCTGGGACCACCCAAAATGGGGCTGGGGCCCCCTAAAATGGTGATAGGTCCCCCCCGGGGGGCTGGAGGACCCCCAAATGGGGATGGGACCACCCAAAATGGGGCTGGGACCACCCAAAATGGGGCTGGGGCCCCCTAAAATGGTGATAGGTCCCCCCCGGGGGGCTGGAGGACCCCCAAATGGGGATGGGACCACCCAAAATGGGGCTGGGACCCCCTCAAATGGGGCTGGGACTCTCGGAAATGAGGCTGGGGTCTCCCTAATGGGGTTGGGACCCCCAAAATGTGGTTGGGACCACCCGAAATGGGGCTGGGACCATCCAATATGGGGCTGGGACCCCCGAAATGGGGATAGGACCCCCGGAAATGAGGCTGAGACCCCTTAAAATGGTGATAGGGCTCCCCCCGGGGGACTGCGGGACCCCCAAATGGGGTTGGGACCCCCAAAATTGGGCTGGGATCCCCTCAAATGGGGCTGGGACCCTCGGAAATGGGGCTGGGGTCTCCCCAATGGGGTTGGGACCCCTTGAAATGGGGTTGGGTACCCCCTAAAATGGGGCTAGGACCCCCAAAAATGGGGCTGAGACCACCCGAGAGGGGCTGCAACCCCCCTAAGAATGGCTGGGACCCCCGAAATGGGGCTTTGACCCCTAAATGAGGTTGGGATCCTCTAAAATGGGGCTGGGGTCTCCCCAGTGGGTCTTGGACACCCCCCAGAAGGGGGTTGAGACCCCCCAAATGGGGTGGGATCCCCCAAAATGGGGCTGGGACCACCCGAAATGGGGCTGGGGTCTCCCCAGTGGGTCTTGGACACCCCCCAGAAGGGGGTTGAGACCCCCCAAATGGGGTGGGATCCCCCAAAATGGGGCTGGGACCACCCGAAATGGGGCTGGGGTCTCCCCAGTGGGGTCGGGGTCTGCATCTGGGGGTCCCCCCACCCTTTTTGGGCTCCCCGTTCCTCCCCTGCCCCCCCAGATGGGCTCCTGGGGGGGTCTGGGGGTTCCGGGGGGGCTTTTTTGGGGTCCTGACCCCCCCTTTCCCCCCCCCAGCCC
>NW_024366437.1:4079-5074 GCF_014805655.1 Passer montanus
TCCCAGTTTGGCTCCCAGTGCCCCCAGTTTGGCTCCCAGTTTCCCCAGTGTGTCCCAGTGCCCCCAGTCTGTCCCAGTGTGGCTCCCAGTTTGCCCAGTTTCCCCAGTTTCCCCAGTGTGTCCCAGTTCCCCCAGTCTGTCCCAGTTTGGCTCCCAGTGCCCCCAGTTTGGCTCCCAGTTTCCCCAGTGTGTCCCAGTGCCCCCAGTCTGTCCCAGTGTGGCTCCCAGTTTGCCCAGTTTGCCCAGTTTCCCTGACGGGGCAGTTACGGTTACCGGGGCCGGGACTCTCGCTCCAACCTGCACGTGCTGGGCTCGGGGGAGCTCGTCTACTTCATCGCCTGCGTGGTGGTGCTGCTGCAGCTGCCGGCGCGGCGCCAGCGCCACTACCTGCGCCACAGCGACTGCGTCAGGTGGTGAGGGACAGAAATAACCCTAAATAACCCAAAATCCCAAAAAAACCCCAAAAAAACCCCCAAAAACCCCGTTAGAAACAGCCCCGTACTGCCCCTGTACTGCCCCTGTACTGCCCTGTACCCATCTGTGCCCCTAAAGCAGCCCCTGCCGGCGCCACAGCGACTGCGTCAGGTGGTGAGGGACAGAAATAACCCAAAATCCTAAAAAAAACCCCAAAAAAACCCCCAAAAAACCCCGTTAGAAACAGCCCTGTACTGCCCCATACACCCCCTGTACTGCCCCTGTACTGCCCAGCGCCACTACCTGCGCCACAGCGACTGCGTCAGGTGGTGAGGGACCCTAAAAACCCCAAAATGACCCTAAAATATCCAAAATCCCCCAAAAACCCCGTTAGAAACAGCCCTGTACAGCCCCTGTACTGCCCCGTACACCCCCTGTACTGCCCTGTGCCTCCCTGTGCCCCTAAAGCAGCCCCTGCCTGCGCCACAGCGACTGCGTGCGCTGGTGAGGGACATAAATAATCCTAAATAACCCAAAATCCCAAAAAAACCTTTGTCCCCCTGTCCCTCTGTCCCCCTGTC
>NW_024366438.1:0-200 GCF_014805655.1 Passer montanus
CCACCCTCACAGGGAACAGTTCCTCCCCAGTATCCCATATAACCCCACTCTTTTTCAATGAAGCCATTCCCTTGTCCTGGCACTCTGTGTCCTTGTGAAGAGTCTCTCTCTTTCTTGCAGTTCCTTCAGGTACTGGAAGGCCACAGTGGGGTCTCCTCAGAGCCTTCTCTGTTCCAGGCTGAGCAATCCCAATTCTCCCA
>NW_024366439.1:0-200 GCF_014805655.1 Passer montanus
GGGATTTTGGGGGGATTTTGGGGGGGTTTCGGTGCCCGGACCCCTCCCCAATTCCCCGGACCCCTCCCCAGACCAGGCGGGCTCGGGGGTCACGACTCCTTTATTTGGGGGGGGGTCCCGGGGGTCCCGCGCCGGAGGCAGAACCTGGGGGCGGGGCCACAGCGGGGGCGGGGCTTAGCGCGCCAGGCCACGCCTCCGAC
>NW_024366440.1:0-200 GCF_014805655.1 Passer montanus
CCCCCCGCCCCCCCCCCGCACAGCGGCTGCTCTTCCTGCGGAGGAAGGACTTCCGGGGGCAGCCCCCCCCCCAAAAGGATGCTACAGGTACGCCCGCCCCCAAGGATGCCATAGGTACCCTCGGGACGCCTCGGGGGCTCTGGGCACCCCCCAAGGATGCCATAGGTACCCCCAAGGATGCTATAGGTACCCTCGACCCC
>NW_024366441.1:0-200 GCF_014805655.1 Passer montanus
CTATTTTTCACTCAGAGCTCTCCAAGCACAACTCCAAAGTCCCAATTCCACCTGCATTTGGAATTGCTGTACCCAGCCCTGAAGTGTGCCTGGGACACACTGGGATTTTCCCTTTCTAAAGGGATTTTTTACCTTTATTGGAATTAAATAAATCCCACCTGTTTCTGAGGCGTCACACAGCACAAAAGAGCAGCCTTGGA
>NW_024366442.1:0-200 GCF_014805655.1 Passer montanus
CAGCCCCCGCGCCGAGCGCCACGTGCAGCGCCTGCTGCGGCTGCGGGAGCGCGGCCGCCTCCGCGTCCGCAGCCTCGGTGTCATCGCCATCGCCGGCAGCGAGCCGCACGGCTCGGAGCCCGCGCTGTACCGGGCGCGCTGCCCGCACCTCCGGGAGCGCGGCGAGCTGCTGGACGTGGGCTTCGCGGGGCGCTGGTGGC
>NW_024366443.1:0-200 GCF_014805655.1 Passer montanus
AAAAAAATGTATTTGTGTAGTTCCTGCTATTGATTGCACAAAATGGGGATCATGTCAATATTCATAAACACCTGAAGGGAGGGTGCAAATTGAAAACAGGGAATAATGACATTTTTTAAAGCCAGCATGCCAAAGCTGCAATGAAATTGTACATGTGCAAAGATATTTACAATTATCAGTCCAAACTAAGTAAAAATGCC
>NW_024366444.1:0-200 GCF_014805655.1 Passer montanus
CAAAAATTCACCAAATCCTCTGGATTTCACCCCAAAACCGCCCCTGCAAATTCAAAATTCAACCAAAAAATCCATAAAAACCACCAAAAAAATCACCTGAAATCCACAAAAATCGCCCCAAAATTCACCAAAATGGCCCCAAATCGGCGCCCCAAAAAACCCCCAGGACCTCAAAAACCCCAAAAGCCCCAAAATGCCCG
>NW_024366445.1:0-200 GCF_014805655.1 Passer montanus
GGGGAACAACGGGGGGTGGCAGAGGGGACCAGGGGGTGATAAAGGGACAGAGGGGACAGCAGAATTCTTCAGGGAGGGGGCAAAGGGGACTCCGGGAGGGGACAGAGGCCACCACAAGAGGCCACAAGTGCCACCAGCTCCCTGTCACCTCCCCTGTCCTTTCCCCAGCTATCCCCGGCCCTGCTGCAGCCACAGGTCAC
>NW_024366446.1:0-200 GCF_014805655.1 Passer montanus
TTATCTGAAAAACAAAGAAAGTAAAAAACAACCTAACCTTCTGAGTTTTTTGCGTGTTCAAGATATCATCAAAACCTTACGTGTGACTCCCTTGCCTCTTGCTGTTCTGGGTCATGTACAGTTATGGTCTTGAAGGGCTCAGCCAAGTTCAGACAAAGCGGAAAACATCTAGTCTGAGACTTGAGTAGCAAGTTTCAGGA
>NW_024366447.1:0-200 GCF_014805655.1 Passer montanus
ATTGCTTCTGAAACATCTGTGTCTTAGTGTCTAGCAAATTCGTTTTGCGTAACCTTTCTTTAATTCTAGGTAAGTACTTTGACATCTGCAAATCTGAATTTTAATGGTCATATTTATAAAAGAGGTCTGTTAAACAGATTTCCAGTTTCCATAAACTAGCCTGAGAGAATCATATGCATCAAGATGAAAAATTCTTAAGT
>NW_024366448.1:0-4726 GCF_014805655.1 Passer montanus
AATAACGGGATTTGGGGAAAATAACGGGAATTTGGGGAAATAAAAAACGGGATTTGGGGAAAATAAATAACGGGATTTGGGGCAAAACAACGGGGTTTGGGGCAAAATAAGGGGATTTTGGGAAAATAAATAAGGGGATTTGGGGCAAAATAACGGGATTTTGGGGAAATAACGGGAATTTGGGGGAAACATAATTGGAATTTGGGGAAAATAATGGGGATTTGGGGGAAATAACGGGGATTTGGGGATTAAAAATTGGGATTTTGGGGAAATTAATGGGATTTGGGGAAAATAAGGGGAATTTGGGAAAAATATAATGGGAATTTGGGGAAAATAATGGGGATTTGGGGGAAATAACGGGGATTTGGGGATTAAAAATTGGGATTTTGGGGAAATTAATGGGATTTGGGGAAAATAAGGGGAATTTGGGAAAAATATAATGGGAATTTGGGGAAAATAATGGGGATTTGGGGGAAATAACGGGGATTTGGGGATTAAAAATTGGGATTTTGGGGAAATTAATGGGATTTGGGGAAAATAAGGGGAATTTGGGAAAAATATAATGGGAATTTGGGGAAAATAATGGGGAGTTGGGAAAAATAATGGGATTTTTGGGCTGATTTGGAGTCATTTCAGGTGATTTTTGGAGTGATTTCGGGCAATTTTGGGGTGATTTCGGGCAATTTTGGGGTGATTTCAGGTGATTTTGGGGTGATTTCGGGCAATTTTGGGGTGATTTCGGGCAATTTTGGGGTGATTTCAGGTGATTTTGGGGTGATTTCGGGGTGATTTCAGATGATTTTGGGCGATTTGGGGTGATTTCGGGTGATTTGGGTATTTTTGGGGCGATTTGGGTGTTTTGGGTGTGATTTTGGGCTGATTTGAAGTGATTTCAGGCGATTTTGGGGTGATTTCGGGCGATTTTGGGTATTTTTGGGGCGATTTGGGTGTTTGTGGGGTGATTTGTGGTGATTTTGGGGGGATTTCGGGCGATTTTGGGTATTTTTGGGGCGATTTGGGTGTTTGTGGGGTGATTTGTGGTGATTTTGGGGTGATTTCGGGCGATTTTGGGTGTTTTTGGGGCGATTTGGGTGTTTGTGGGGTGATTTGTGGTGATTTTGGGGTGATTTCGGGCGATTTTGGGTGTTTTTGGGGCGACTGGGCGTTGGGAGACCTTTGGGCAGGCCGGGGCTGAGGCGCAGCAGCGTCAGGAGGTTCTCGATGTCGCTGTCGATGCTGCGGGCGACGCCCGGGTACTGCGGGGCCCGCGACGCACCTGAGCCCAAATCCCCCCAAAGCCCCAAATCCCTGCCCAAAGCCCCGAATTCCTGCCCCCCAAAGCCCCAAACTCCAGCCCAAATCCCCAAATTCCCACCCAAATTCCAGCCCAAAGCCCCAAATTCCAGCCCAAAGCCCCAAAACACCCCCAAATCCTCCTAAAACACCCCAAAATATCCCCAAATATCTCCAAAGACCTCCAAATATCCCCAAATTCCACCCTGGGACCCCCAAAAATCCCCCAAAATCCCTCCAAAACCCCTCAAAATACCCCCAAAATACCCCCAAAACAAATTCCAGCCCAAAGTCCCAAATTCCAGCCCAAAGTCCCAAATTCCAGCCCAAAGTCCCAAATTCCAGCCCAAAGTCCCAAACTCCAGCCCAAAGTCCCAAACTCCAGCCCAAAGCCCAGCCTACATCCCCAAATCCCAGCCCAAAGCCCCAAATTACAAATTCCCACCCCAATCCCCAAATTCCTTCCCCAAAGTCCCAAATTCCCACCCAAATTCCCCAAAATCCCCAAATTTCCACAATTCCTTCCCAAATTCCAGCCCAAATCCCCAAATTCCTTACCCAAAGTCCCAAAATTTCCCCCAAAAATCCCCAAAATTCACCAAAATCCCAAAAAACTCCCAAATATTCCCAAATTTCCCCCAAAATTCTCTAAAAACTAAAAAGTACCTCCCCCAACATTCCTCAAAAATCCCCCAAAATTTCCCCAAAAAATCACAAAATTCATCAAAAATGCCCAAACAATCCCAAACATTCCCGAATTTTCCCCAAAATTCCCCTCCCCAAAATTCACCAAAAATCCCCCCAAAAATCCCAAATTTCCACAACATTTTTAAAATCTCCCCAAATTCCTCCAAAATCCCCCAAAATTTTCCTAAAAAATTCCTCAAAAATCACCAAAAATCCCAAAAAAATCCCAAATATTCCCAAATTTTCCCCAAAATTCCTCAAAAATCCCCCCCAAAAATCCCCAAAAATCCCAAAAAAATCCCAAATATTCCCCACAACATTTTTAAAATCTCCCCAAATTCCTCCAAAATCCCCCAAAATTTTCCTAAAAAATTCCTCAAAAATCCCCCCCAAAAATCCCCAAAAATCCCAAAAAAATCCCAAATATTCCCCAAAATTCCCCCAAAACCCCCAAAATTAACCAATAATCCCAAAAAAATCCCAAATATTCCCAAATTTTTCCCTAAAATTCCCCAGAAAAATCCCCAAAATTCACAAAAAATCCCCAAAAAGTCCCAAACACTCCTAAATTTTCCCCCAAATCCCCCAAAAATCCCCAAAAATCACCAAAAATCCCAAATATTCCCCAAAATTCCCCCAAAACCCCCAAAATTAACCAATAATCCCAAAAAAATCCCAAATATTCCCAAATTTTCCCCCCAAATTCCCCAAAAATCCCAAAAAATCCCAAATATTCCCCAAAATTCCCCCAAAACCCCCAAAATTAACCAATAATCCCAAAAAAATCCCAAATATCCCCAAAATTTCCCCCCAAATTCACCAAAAATCCCAAAAAATCCCAAATATTCCCAGTTTGTCCCCAAAACTTCCCCCCAAAATTCACCAAAAATCAAAAAAAGTCCCAAATTTTCCCCAAAATTCCCCAGAAAAATCCCCAAAATTCACAAAAAATCCCCCCAAAAATCCCAAATATTCCTGAATTTTCCCCAAAATTCCTCAAAAATCCCCCTAAATCTCCCCAAAAAATCCCCAAAATTCACCAAAAAACCCCAAACCTTCCCGAATTCCCCCCAAAATTCCCGAATTCCCCCCAAAATTCCCGAATTCCCCCGAATTCCCGCCTTCCCCACCTGGACCTTGATGGCGACGTCGGCGCCGCCGCGGAGCCGCGCTCGGTGCACCTGGCCCAGGGAGGCGGCGGCCACCGGCTCCTCCTGGAACTCCTGGAGCCGCTCCCGCCAGCCCGGGCCCAGCTCCGCGTCCAGGACAGCCTGGGGGGAGAATTCCCCAAATTCCCAAAAATTCCCAAAAAAATCCCCAAAAAATCCGGGTGAAAATGGCCAAAATATGGCAAAAATCCTAGAAAAATCCTATAAAAATCCTATTAAAACCCCATAGAAACCCAAATCCTGGAACTCCTGGAGCCGCTCCCGCCAGCCCGGGCCCAGCTCCGCGTCCAGGACAGCCTGGGGGGAGAATTCCCCAAATTCCCAAAAATTCCAAAAAAAATCCGAGTGAAAATACCCAAAATATGGCAAAAATACCCCAAAATCCTACAAAAACTCCATAAAAATCCCAAATCCAGGAACTCCTCCACATCCAAGATGGCCCGGGGGAGAATTCCCAAAATTCCCAAATAATTCCCAAAAATTCCCCAAAAAATCTCAAAAAAATCCAGACAAAAATTACCAAAATATGGCAAAAATACCCCAAAATCCTATAAAAATCCTATAAAAATCAGCCTGGGGGGAGAATTCCCCAAATTCCCAAAAATTCCAAAAAAAATCCGAGTGAAAATACCCAAAATATGGCAAAAATCCTATAAAAATCCTATAAAAATCCCATAAAAACCCCAAATGCTGGAACTCCTGGACTCGGTTCCACATCCAGAATGGCCTGGGGGAAAACTCCAAAAATTCCCAAATAATTCCAAAAAATTCCCAAAAAAATCTGGATGAAAATACCCAAAATATGGCAAAATCCCCCAAAATCCTACAAAAATCCTATAAAAATCCTATAAAAATGACATAAAAACCCCAAATCCTGGAACTCCTCCATATCCAGGATGGCCCAGGGGAGAATTCCCAAAATTCCCAAATAACTCCCAAAAAATCCCAAAAAAATCTGGATAAAAATACCCAAAATTTGGCAAAAAAACCCCAAAATCCTACAAAAATCCTATAAAAATCCCATAAAAACCCCAAATCCTGGAACTCCTGGAGCAGCTCCCGCCAGCCCGGGCCCAGCTCCGTGTCCAGGACAGCCTGGGGGGAAAGAATTCCCAAAATTCCCAAAAATTCCCAAAAAAATCCGGGTGAAAATTCCCAAAATGTGGCAAAAATCCTAAAAAAATCCTACAAAAATCCTATAAAAATCCCATAAAACCCCCAAATCCTGGAACTCCTGGAGCAGCGCCCGCCAGCCCGGGCCCAGCTCCGTGTCCAGGACAGCCTGGGGGGAGAATTCCCGAAATTCCCAAAACTTCCCAAAAAAATCCGGGTGAAAATTCCCAAAATGTGGCAAAAATCCTAAAAAAATCCTACAAAAATCCTATAAAAATCCCATAAAAACCCCAAATCCTGGAATTCCTGGAGCTGCTCCCGCCAGCCCGGGCCCAGCTCCGCATCCAGGACAGCCTGGGGGGAGAATTCCCGAAATTCCCAAAAATTCCCAAAAAAATCCGGGTGAAAATACCCAAAATGTGGCAAAAATCCTAAAAAAATCCTACAAAAATCCTATAAAAATC
>NW_024366449.1:0-200 GCF_014805655.1 Passer montanus
TCCGTGAGCCCAAAACCTCCTTGGAGGGTTCAAAAATCACCTTGGGAGGCACCAAAATCGCCTTGAGGGGCACCAAAATCGGTCTCAGGGGGCACCAAAATCACTTCAGGGGGCACCAAAATCACCTCGGGGGGACCCCAAAACCCCTCCATGAACCCAAAACCTCCTTGAGGGGTCTGAAAACCACCTTGGGGGGCACC
>NW_024366450.1:0-200 GCF_014805655.1 Passer montanus
GCGGGGCCGGCGGCGGGCGGGCGCGGGGCGGCGCGGGGCGCGGGGCGCTTTAAGCGGTCGGAAACCCGAGCCGGTGTTTGCGCAAGGGCCGGTGCCGCGCGGAGCCGCCGGAGTGTCTAGACTGGCACATGATGGGCGGCAGCCAATGGCGGCGCCGCTCGCGAGGGGCCCCGCGCGCGCGCCCCGGCCACACAAAAGCC
>NW_024366451.1:0-200 GCF_014805655.1 Passer montanus
GGGGGGGAGGGAGGGGATCTGGGCGTATGGGAGGGGTCTGGGGCAGACTGGGGACCCTGAAGTACATGGGGGGACCCTGGGGGACAGATGGAGGGGAGGGGTCTGGGAAAATTGGGAGGACCCTGGGGTGGATGGGGAGAAGCGTGGGGGACATGTGGGGGGCGTCTAGGGCAGGCTGGGGACCCGGGGGTAGATGGGGG
>NW_024366452.1:0-200 GCF_014805655.1 Passer montanus
CATGCCTTTGGCACACAGCAAGTGTTGACCAGGGTCTACAACACCCCACCTGTCCCTCCTGCTGAGCCTGGAGGGCAGCCAGCTCCTCTCCCTGCCTTGGGGCAGGATTAACTGTAGATTGGGCCCTGTGTCTCTTTGTACACGTGTGTAATGCTGTGCATGTTAATGCCACTGCCCAAATAACAGGAGATTCCTGTAAT
>NW_024366453.1:0-200 GCF_014805655.1 Passer montanus
GGCCGGAAGTGGGCGGTGCGGCCGCTCTGGGCGCGGCTCTATGGCGCGGAGGGCGCGGCGGGGGCGGGGCCAGGCGCGGCCGCTCCGGGCGCGGCTCGGTGGCCCTGGAGGACCCGCCCGGTGCCCCTGGAGGACCGGCGGACATGGCGGCGGGGCGGGACGCGAGCGGGGCGCTGCTCACCTGGGTAAGGGGGGCCGGG
>NW_024366454.1:0-200 GCF_014805655.1 Passer montanus
CCTGCTGTGCCAGCTGACACTCACCAGTCAGTGGGGCCGGATGGGATCCACACCAGGGTACTGAGGGAGCCGGCGGAAGAGCCAGGCCACTCTCCAGCATTTGCCACCAGTCCTGGTCAATCAGGGGGGACTCCAGAGAACTGGAGAACTGGCCAGTGTGATGCCCACCTGCAAGAAGGGTCGGAAGGAGGATCTGGGGA
>NW_024366455.1:0-200 GCF_014805655.1 Passer montanus
CCTGCTCCAGGGAAGGTGGCCCTGCCTGTGCCAGGGCTGGATCCATGTTTAGGGTCTCCTCCAACCCAACCCATTGTGCCACTGAGTCAAAATGAGCTCACCTGCCCAGCAAGAGTGTGAGGATGCCCTGGGTCCAGAGGAGTGACATTCCCAGTCCATGGACAGCGCGGGTGAGCAGTGGAAGCTCTCACTCTGAGAAT
>NW_024366456.1:0-200 GCF_014805655.1 Passer montanus
TTTTTTATTTCCTTTAGCACTGGCTCTCAATTTATTATTGCAGATGACAAAGAACATTGAGGAGCATTAAAATGCATGTCAGGATATTCTTTTAACCAAGAGATTTGTTTAGTTTGCCATTGCACAGGCACAATGATATTATGAAAGGACCAAGACATTAGAGTAATTTTTAATTAGGTTTTACAGCTTCATATATTTCT
>NW_024366457.1:0-200 GCF_014805655.1 Passer montanus
TTCAAATTCCAACTCTGTCTTTCCTGTGCATACAGAGTTTGCTTTGGGCAGACTTGTCTTAGTCACATGATACAGACACCAGTCAAGAAGGCATCCTCACCCAGGGCTGTCAAATTATCCTGGGTGCAAGCCAACTTCCGAGGTCCCCAGCTGGCTGAACACCTTCTCTTGGGGGAGATTTCAAGCTTCCAAGGCTGATT
>NW_024366458.1:0-200 GCF_014805655.1 Passer montanus
TCCATACATGTTTGTTTTCTTTTTTAATTAATTTTTTTATTTAATACTCACATGCTGTAGCATGTAAGTAACTGCAAGATATCTTTTCTTTTAAAGTTCTAATAAAAGATTGGTTTCTTATTGCACAGGAAAGGAATTTAATTAAAAGGTTGATACAGTCTAATAGAAATTTATTTTCAGAGAAAAATTAGCACATTTGT
>NW_024366459.1:0-520 GCF_014805655.1 Passer montanus
CCCCCAGCCCCCCGGCTCACCTGGATCTGGGCGCAGTCGGGCAGATCCCCGGGCGGGATCCGCTGCTCGCTCTGGATCCGCGCCAGCAGCGCCGGCAGCCGCTGCTCCAGGCGCTTCCTGCGGCCGCCGGGCAGCGCCGGCAGCTCCTCCCGCAGCCGCTGCAGCAGCAGCGCCTGCACCTGGGGACAGGGATCACCCAGATCACCCCGGGATCCCCCAAACCCGGGGATCCCCCAAATCCACCCAGATCCCCCAAAAACCGCCCCCAGATCCCCCCCTGCAGAAGCAGCGCCTGCACCTGCACCAGAGGGATCAACTGGGATCACCCCGGGATCCCCCAAACCCACAGGGAGCTCCAGGGTGGTCCCAAACCCCCTCAGATCCCCCCAGATCCCCTCAGATCCCAAAGGGATCCTGGGATCTCTGCAGGCCCTGATGATGCCTGAGGAATCCCCAGCTGCCCCCAAAGCCCAGGGTGGTCCCAAACTCCCTCAGATCACCCCCAGATCACCCCAACCCC
>NW_024366459.1:548-3677 GCF_014805655.1 Passer montanus
GGGGCCCGGGGGGGGTTGGGCGGAATTCCCGGGAATTCGGGGCGGCCCCGCCCCCCCCGGCCGGAATGCCCAAATTCCCCAAAAACGCCCCAAAATCCGCCCCGAGCACCCCAAAAAATCCAAAAAAGCCCCAAAAACGCCTCAAAATCCGCCCCGAGCACCCAAAAAATCCAAAAAAGCCCCAAAAACGCCTCAAAATCCGCCCCGAGCACCCCGAAAATCCAAAAAAATCCCCAAAAACGCCTCAAAATCCGCCCCGAGCACCCCGAAAATCCAAAAAAATCCCCAAAAACGCCTCAAAATCCGCCCCGAGCACCCCGAAAATCCCCAAAAATCCCCAAAAACGCCTCAAAATCCGCCCCGAGCACCCCGAAAATCCCCCAAAAACGCCTCCAAATCCCCAAAAACGCCCCAAAATCCGTCCCGAGCACCCCGAAAATCAAAAAAAATCCCGAAAATGCCCCCAAAACGCCTCAAAGTCCGTCCCTGAGCACCCCGAAAATAAAAAAAAATCCCCCAAATCCGTTCCGAGCACCCCAAAATATCCCTAAAATCCCCAAAAACGCCTCAAAATCCATCCCGAGCACCCCAAAATTTTCCCTAAAATCCCCAAATTTTCCCTAAAATCCCCAAATTTTCCCTAAAATCCCCAAATTTTCCCAAAATATCCAAAGTTTCCTAAATCCCCCTCCCCAGTTTCAGATCCCCCTCCCACAGGATTTTTTGGGATTTTTTTGGGGGACTTTTTGGGTTTTTTTCTGGATTTTTTGGCCCCTCCCCAATTCCGGGGACCCCTCCCCAATTTCCCAGCTCCCCTTTCACCCCAATTCCGGGTCTCTCCATGGGGTTTTTTTGAATTTTTTTTTTTTTAATTTTTTTGGGTTCCAGGCCACGGCTCTGCTATTTTCCCCTCCGTGATATGTCTTCGTTCTTGATATTTTCCCCTGCTTTTGCAGTATCTGTCAGGTTAGTTTTGGCATCCTTTTGTCTTTTGTGCTGCATCTCATTTCCTCCCAGACCATTTCCTTGTAGTCACTAAATCTCCAAAATTTCTCATTTTTTGGTTTTTTTTCAGTCGCATTTCATTTGATCGTATCTCCTTTCCAGAGCCTTTGTCAGCCTTTCTTTGCTGGGTGGCAAGATTTCGTTTCCCGTCCCGAAAGGAAATGGAATTTCCTTTCGGGACGGGAAACGAAATCTTGCCACCCAGCAAAGAAAGGCTGACAAAGGCTCTGGAAAGGA
Source organism: Passer montanus (assembly GCF_014805655.1). NCBI lineage: Eukaryota > Metazoa > Chordata > Aves > Passeriformes > Passeridae > Passer > Passer montanus. The sequence goes on from NW_024366459.1 coordinate 1,791, forward strand.
GATACGATCAAATGAAATGCGACTGAAAAAAAACCAAAAAATGAGAAATTTTGGAGATTTAGTGACTACAAGGAAATGGTCTGGGAGGAAATGAGATGCAGCACAAAAGACAAAAGGATGCCAAAACTAACCTGACAGATACTGCAAAAGCAGGGGAAAATATCAAGAACGAAGACATATCACGGAGGGGAAAATAGCAGAAACAAATCCAAAATGAATAAAAAAGGAAGCAAAAAAACCAAAATAAACCCAAAAAATGGAACAAAAAAATTAGAAATAAACCCCAAAAAATCCCCCTAAAAATGCCCCCTAAAATAAACCCAAAATAAATGAAAAAAGAACCAAAAAACCAAAATAAACACAAAATAATCCCAAAAAATCCCCCTAAAAATGCCCCCTAAAATAAACCCAAAATAAATGAAAAAAGAACCAAAAAACCAAAATAAACGCAAAATAATTAAAAAAAAACCCTAAAAATGCCCCCTAAAATAATCCCAAAATGAACCAAAATAAAAGAACCAAAACCCCAAAACAAACCAGGGTGGATCCCAGCGGATCCCAGCGGATCCCAGCCCCGCTCACCGGTTCAGGAACCCATTCCCAGGGTGGATCCCGCTGGATCCCAGCCCATTCCCATCCCATCCCCACCATATCCCAGTGGATCCCAGTGGATCCCAGCCCTGCTCACCAGTTGCGAAACCCGTTCCCAGTGGATCCTGTGGATCCCACCTCAACTCACCGACTGAGGACCCCGTTCCCAGCAGATCCCAGCCCGGACCCCAGCCCAGATCCTACCTCAGATCCCAGGGTGGATCCCGGCAGATCCCAGCCCTGCTCACCAGTTGAGGACTCCGTTCCCAGCGGATCCCAGCCCTTCCCCACCACATCCCAGTGGATCCCAGTGGATCCTGCCCCATCTCACCAGTTTAGGAACCTGTTCCCAGTGGATCCCAGTCCATTCCCAGCCCATTCCCATTGGATCTCAGTGGATCCCAGCAGATCCCCCCCGCTCACCTGTTGAGGAACCCATTCCCAGTCCATTCCCAGCCCAGATCCCACCAGATCCCAGCCCGTTCCCAGCCCATTCCCAGCGGATCCCATGGGTCCCCCCGCACTCACCTATTGAGGAAGCCGTTCCCAGTAGATCCTGTCTCGTTCCCAGTAGATCAGGTCTCATTCCCAGTGGATCCCAGCCCGTTCCCGGCCCGTTCCCAGCGGATCCCAGCGGATCCCATGGATCCCCCCGCACTCACCGGTTGAGGAAGCCGTTCCCAGTGGATCCCGGCCCGTTCCTGGCCCGTTCCCAGCCCATTCCCAGCGGATCCCATGGGTCCCAGCAGATCCCATGGATCCCCGCCCCACTCACCTATTGAGGAAGCCGTTCCCAGTAGATCCGGTCTCATTCCCAGCGGATCCCAGCCCGTTCCCAGCCCAGATCCCAGCGGATCCCAGCGGATCCCCGCCCCACTCACCTATTGAGGAAGCCGTTCCCAGTAGATCCGGTCTCATTCCCAGCGGATCCCAGCCCGTTCCCAGCCCGTTCCCACCAGATCCCACCGGATCCCAGCTGATCCCAGCGGATCCCAGCCATCTCACCTATTGAGGAATCCGTTCCCAGTGGATCCCAGCCCATTCCCAGTGGATCCCAGCGGATCCCAGCGGATCCCAGCCCCGCTCACCTGTTGAGGAAGCCGTTCCCAGTAGATCCGGTCTCATTCCCAGTGGATCCCAGCCCGTTCCCAGCCCGTTCCCACCAGATCCCACCAGATCCCAGCGGATCCCAGCAGATCCCAGTGGATCCCAGCCCATTCCCAGTGGATCCCAGCGGATCCCAGCGGATCCCAGCCCCGCTCACCTGTTGAGGAAGCCGTTCCCAGTAGATCCGGT
>NW_024366460.1:0-200 GCF_014805655.1 Passer montanus
AAAGCAACCATGTCACAGACACTTTGGCCAGAGGCTCAATTTATAGAACATAAGTGAGGTTTGTCAAACTGAACCATGGAAGCAACACATTTTTCTTGTGCAAGACAGGTATCAAGCCTGTAATGGGCTTCATTTCTATTCCTATATTAGCATGGGAACAAATTCTTGGATTTTGGCTCACATTCTAAATTGTTCATATA
>NW_024366461.1:0-200 GCF_014805655.1 Passer montanus
TTTTTTTTTTTTTTAAATAATGTCAATTTTTGACACAGCTAGAAGGATCCAGCATATGCTCAAAAAATTCACAGTGACATCAAAGTGAGTGCTGTGGATGACACACTGAAGGATGGGATGCCATCCTGAGCTACCTGGACAGGCTGGAGAAATGGGCCCATGAGGATCTCGTGAGGTTTAACAAGACCAAGTTCAAGGTC
>NW_024366462.1:0-200 GCF_014805655.1 Passer montanus
TCTGCTTGCTTTTCCTGCTCTTTTCTTGCCTGCTTTTCAGCCTGATGAAGAAAACGGAATAGCAAAGCTTAGTATTTTGTTTTCAACATCACCATCCTGTAAAGCTGAGAGAGGGTAAAAGCTTACAGAGGGTTTATGGCATCCTTAGCTGAAACTTGGCACCTGTCATCCCTCCCCACTTCTCTCCCCTGCCTTATCTC
>NW_024366463.1:0-200 GCF_014805655.1 Passer montanus
CCCCAAAATGGACCCGGGGGGCCGCGGGGCCACCCTCCCCCAAAAGGGGCGACCCCCCAAACTCACCCGGGGGTCCCCTCCCCCCAAACGGGACCCCCAGTCCGGGGATTCCCCCCAAAAACCACCCAGGGTGACCCAGGGGTGTCCCCCCTCCCCAAAACGACCCCGGGGGGGGGTCCGGGGTCCCCCCTCCCCCCCAA
>NW_024366464.1:0-200 GCF_014805655.1 Passer montanus
TCTGTGATTCTTCTGTTGCTGTGAAACATTTGTTTCACTTGTGCTACTAAAAACCCTGCAGTACCTTCAAGTTTCTAATTATTGTTATTGATCTCTCAGCAGATAAAAGAGTCCTCCAAGCCCATGTCTGGCTTCTCTTTGGTGTATTGAAACTATGTGGGGGGCAAAAGGGCCTTTTTTCCCATTTAATAATGAAAAAA
>NW_024366465.1:0-200 GCF_014805655.1 Passer montanus
TAAAGGCGGCGGCGGCGGCGCCCGGCCCCCGGCCCCTCCTGTGACAGCGGCAGCACCGCTCCGATCCTCGCTTCTGGCGGCCGCCGCCATGTACCGCTACTTCGGGGAGCTGCTGGCGTCCCGCCTGGCCGCCGGCTCGGTGCTGGCGGGCTCGGAGCCGGGCGGGCCGGCGGCGGCAGCGGCCGGGGGGGCAGCGGTGG
>NW_024366466.1:0-200 GCF_014805655.1 Passer montanus
GAACATAACTGCTTTTCTGAACACTGCATGTTTGATCTTTGTTCTTTGTAAGTTCTTTAATAATTATGTTTTCTTTTGCCCTTCAACGCAGAATGAGCTGCACTTTCTCACCCTCTGTTTTTTTCACCTGCCTTTCACGACAAATCAATGACACAGAAGTATTCTTTACACCCTCGTTAGCATTCTGCAGGGATGCCTGA
>NW_024366467.1:0-200 GCF_014805655.1 Passer montanus
TTTTTAGGGATTTTTGGGGGATTTTTTTAAAAAAAGGAGATTTTTGAAGGGTTTTTTAGAGGAGACAGAGGTTGGAGTTGAAATTTGGGATGTGGAAAAAATTGGGTGAAAAAATGGGAATTTTGGTAAAAAAATGTGATTTTTAGCTAAAAAATGGGATTTTTTAGGGATTTTTTGTGAAAAAATTGGGAATTTTTAAG
>NW_024366468.1:0-200 GCF_014805655.1 Passer montanus
CGGCTCACCGAGACCGGAATACCACCGCGTCCAAAACCGCAGCGCGGAACACGCAGAAAGGAAACCAAAAATCGGAAACCAGGACCCCGTCCCGGAAGCCGCCATCTTGTACGGCACCACGTGACCGCCAGGGGCGGCCATCTTGGCTGCCGTACCACGTGATCGGATGGGCGCCGCCATCTTGACCGCGATCACGTGAT
>NW_024366469.1:0-200 GCF_014805655.1 Passer montanus
TCCTTTCAGCTCTTTCTTACTGTTTTCTTTATTACTCTGAATGCTGCTTTAGGTCTCTTAGCTTTCTCTGGAGGGATGTATTAGGGTCATGTTCATCTTGTTGAGTAATTACTTGTAATTGTTCATGCTATGTTCTTATTCAGCTTCAAGGCTTATAAAGCACAAGCTTCTTTTTTTTGTTCTCAGTAATTTCACATTTG
>NW_024366470.1:0-287 GCF_014805655.1 Passer montanus
GAAACTGTAAGTAAGATCCTATTAGAACAAATCATACCCTGGTACGGAATCATAAATACCATCGATTCAGATAGAGGTCCTCATTTCACAGCTAAAATAATACAACAGCTTGTAGAAGCCCTAAACATCACGTGGAGATTTCATACACCTTGGAGACCCCAGAGTTCTGGAAGAGTAGAACGAATGAATCAAACTCTTAAGAATACACTTACCAAATTAACAGAGGAAACGAAAATGAATTGGCTGAAATGTCTCCCTTTAGCTTTACTAAGAATAAGGACAAGACC
>NW_024366470.1:884-3006 GCF_014805655.1 Passer montanus
GAAATAGAGCATTCTCCCACACATCTAGCAATCTGGCCCTAAAAAGAACAGAAGAAACAAGTTGATACAAAAGGGAAAGTGAACTCCTGCAACAGTAACTGGTAAGAGTAACACGTTAAGAAAAAGAGCGAGAGGGGGGCAAGACCGGATCAAGTTACACTCTTGCCACAAAGAGTTGCTGATCCTCTACGGAGGGGAGACATGATTGGGAGAGTGGCTTGTACCGGACCCCCATTTCTAGGAATCCTCATACTTATGATCATCGACAAGGGAGGGACAGAACCATGCGAGAAGTGTTACTACCCTTTGTATGCAGGAGAGTCTCGGACTGCCGTCCTCAGGACACACACTAACCCGAGTCCTAATTGTATCAACTTTTTGTCAGTAACAACTTGTATGGAGGATGGAAAAACATATTGGCTATTCGAAAATATAGGAAATTTTAAACAAAAATTGTTGGGGGAATGCCCTATGAAAGAGAAGTGGGTCTGTTCTGAGAAGAAACCCATTGAAGGACAAGTAGGATATGAGGATTATGAACCCGATTTGATAAAAGAAAAAGAAATAAAATGGGTGATTAAAAAGGGACCGAAAATCCCAACTCTGGGAGGGAAAAATCTATTCCTTGACCTAGTGGAAAAGATAAGTCACGAATTTAACATCTCTAACTGCTGGATTTGTGGAGATACTTGTAGGCTGAAATTTGGCCATGGGAGGGAATCCCCATGAGTCCACAGGACGTACTTAGAATTCTAGACAAAGAAGGATCCGAGCGAGACAACCGACCGGAAGAAGAGGTATGGAACCTACGATCTGAAATGATTGGTGAAGAGTGCCTTTGGAGGAGGCATCCAGAGTACACCGTGTATTTGGGTGAGATCCATTGTAAGAGTTATTTAGTCATGAATAAAACCTATCAGTGGTGGATTCCCAAACGTCCGCACTTATATTGGTCAAGGTCCAAAAGATCCCAATGCTCTTATATAGAAAGAGAAAAGTTATATGAATGCCCTACCAGAGAGCCCAATCCATTCTGGGATGCACCCCAAATTGCCAAATTTTGGAACAAAACCAACTATAACGTAGAAAGCCAACTTCAGTTTTGGAGAGCTCCAAAAAATTTATATTGGCTGTGTGGAAAAAGAGCGTATGTAGTCCTGCCAAAAGGATGGGCTGGGAGTTGTACCCTGGGCATAATAACACCCTCCTTCTTTCTCCTCCCCAGGATAGAAGGGCATCATTTAGGGGTACCTCTCTATGATGAGTTAGCCGGAAAAAGCAAGACTTGTCCATAGGAGGCACTCAGCAATGGGGAGAGGAAGAATGGCCACCAGAACGTATCATTGCCACCTACGGCCCAGCTACTTGGGCTCAAGATGGGTCATGGGGATATAGGACACCTATTTACATGCTAAACAGAGTAATCAGGTTACAAGCTTTATTAGAAATTATTTCCAACCAATCCACACTAACAATAGACCTCCTCAATGCCCAATCGAGGCAGATGAGAACCATGATATACCAAAACCGGCTAGCTTTAGACTACCTTCTAGCCGAAAGAAGGAGAGGTATGTGGGAAATTTAATTCCTCGGAATGCTGTATTGAAATAGATGATCACAGTGAAGTAATTACCAATATCATGACTAACATCAGAAAATTAGCCCACGTCCCTGTTCAAAGGTGGACCCCATTGATACAGACTGATTGGGGAAATTGGTGGAACAACTTATTAAAAGGTGATAGGTGGAAGAAAGTACTGATTGTCTTAGGTGGTGCCCTAATAAGTATCATTTTTCTTCCATGTATGATCCCATGCCTCATCCGGGTCGTTATGAGAACCGTGATCAACTCCCTCTAACTTACCCTCAAAAGTGGAGAAAAAGACAAAGATGCTAAGAACATTTTAATGTTACAAGGACAAGGGATGGAACCCAACCCAGTGGCAGAGAATGATGAAACTGCGGCAGAGACTTACAGAAGATACCAGAAATTAAGAGAATTGTACACTATCAAAGAAGAAACTATTTAAAAACAGTTCAAAATGAACTGTTTGGAGAAACTGTTAAAAACAGCTCAGAAATGAACTGTTAAGAGACTATTTAAAAAGACTGTTTAAACTAA
>NW_024366471.1:0-200 GCF_014805655.1 Passer montanus
TTTTGTGCCTTCTCTGGGGGTGAGGAAAAAGAGAAGTGTGTGAGTCTGTGAGGTGATGTCGTCATTTGGGGCACCCCAATGTCTGTGGTGGGGAATGAGGGGGAAACAGACGGGATCCCCCCAAAAAAGAGAGGTTATAGCCCCAAAATGCCTGAAAATTCATTTATGTGTAAACCAGTAAAAAGTATAAAGAGCCTCAT
>NW_024366472.1:0-200 GCF_014805655.1 Passer montanus
AGCTGCCAGGAGAGAAATCCCGAGTGGAAAAGCATTCCCTGCAGAGGAAGGGCTCTCCCCTCTCTGAGCACAGAGGCAGCTCAGGCTCCGGTGCTGACTCCAAACCGCTCCAGCTCCGAGTCCCACTGCCCGAAATTGGGATGGCCCCACTTCCCAGCGCCCTGCTCCGAGCTCACACGGCTGAGGGGGCACTGCAGATT
>NW_024366473.1:0-200 GCF_014805655.1 Passer montanus
CTGAAGGATATTTTTAAGAAAGGCAGATCTAGAACTGGCAGGAAGAGGGAAGGAGCCCATGAAAGAAGAGGATGCAAGAAAAGGCCTCAGTGCAGCCACCTGGGACCTGGCATTAGCACCGTAAATTCCGCATGGGAAAGTAAAGTGTGAAAATTGGCACCCTATTACAGGAATGCTGCTCTTTCAGACACACAGTAACT
>NW_024366474.1:0-200 GCF_014805655.1 Passer montanus
CACAGCAGCGCCGCGGGCGCGGAGGGAGCAGGCGCTGCCGCAGCCGCGGGCGGGGAGCGGCGAGCGCCTCTGCGCCACCGGGGAGCGGGGACGGCCAGCCCGCGTCCCGGGAAGCGCGGGCTCGGGGGAAGGACTCTCAGATGTCTGAGTGCAAAGGCAGAAATATTTGCTCTTCGGATATACCCCTCTTCTCCTCGCCT
>NW_024366475.1:0-200 GCF_014805655.1 Passer montanus
TTACAACTCCAGGCTGCTGCAGAGCAGAGCAGGGAGAGCTGCCTACAAAGAAAGCTGGCAGGCTGCATCCCAGAGATAGGGAAAGTGTAGGATTTAGGCTTTATAGGTCTGAAGAAGCACATGAAAAAACATTCACTAAGGATTACTGATGAAATTACTGCAATATAATGGTTAAATATTGCAGTAAAACCAGAAGTCAG
>NW_024366476.1:0-200 GCF_014805655.1 Passer montanus
TGGGCAAATCTTGGGCTGAATTTTTGGGTGTTTCTAGATTATTTTTGGGTCTAATTTTGGGTGATTTTGGGACAAATTTTTGGGTGATTTTGGGGTGAATTTTGTGCTCATTTTTAAGGTGAATTTTTGGCGATTTTGGGCAAATTTTGGGCTGATTTTTTTTGGTGTTTCTGAGTGAATTTTGGGTGAATTTTTGGGTG
>NW_024366477.1:0-200 GCF_014805655.1 Passer montanus
ATAATTCTCGAGGTGAAATGCGTGCCCTGGTCTGAGTTTATATACTTTACTAAACCCTACCGAGGTATGATTTCTTCTAGTAGATGCCTTGACATTACTTGCGCCATAGCCCTGGAGCTTGAGAAAACTTCCACCCAGTGTGTCAACTTATCTACCACCACTAGAAGACAGCTGTATCTTCCTACCTTTGGCATATTGGT
>NW_024366478.1:0-200 GCF_014805655.1 Passer montanus
CAGCATCAGCACAGAGGGAAAATATTCCAACATTCCCTGAGAGATTCCAAAGTCTTGGCCTCCAGCTCCAAAAAGAGCTCAGAATTCCTAAAATCCCTGATACTGCCTCAGCCTAATTCCCAGCTTTTCTTCCAAGCTCAAGATCCATTCCATTGGGCTGGAATTCCTGACTGGGAGGGTAGGGAGGAGCTGGGATGGAA
>NW_024366479.1:0-2995 GCF_014805655.1 Passer montanus
TTTTTGGGGAATTTTTGTGGGTTTTTTTTAGGGGGGATTTTGTGGGATTTTAGCGTTGGTTTGGTTTTTGGTTTCTTTTTTTTTTGTTTTTGTTTTTGTTTTGGTTTGGTTTTGTTTGGGTTTTTTGTTTGTTTTGGTTTGTTTTGGTTTGGTTTGTTTGGTTTTTTTTCTGGTAGCAAAAGGCAGGATTTCAAAAGGGAAAAAGCTGAAATTCTCAGCAGAAAAAGTTTTTAAGCTTTGTTTCTGCTAAGCACTATGAAGAGAAAGCAAATAACTTTTATTTCTTAGAAATATTTCAATCTTATGTGCAATTTAAAAATATATACATATATCTAGAGGAAAAGTCTTGCTCTCCTTTTAAAAAGCAGTGCAGCATTAACTATGAGCTGCTACCAGGAATTTGCTATGGAGAAGCAAGTTCTTGAATCTCTGACTTCTTGATACGAGTTTAGTAATGGATGTGGACTGTTTATCTTACCTATTGGCTGGCATCTGTTTTTGGATTTTTTTTTCTCTCTTTTCAGATTTGATGGGCATGGAAAGGAAGCCAGAAAAGTTTCTTGGTTTTGAATGCGTCTTTACAGGGGAGATCTTCAATATTTTAGTACAGAGATAATATAATGCTGGAAAAATTCAGACTGTGCAGTCTGAGGTGCTTTACATGAATCATATAATGAGCTCTAAGTAGTTCAAAGTCTTTATAGTCTTGTCCAGTACTTCAGTTGTACAAGTCACTACTCATACTTTTATTCAGTGTTGCATTCTGAAATGCATGCATTTTAATATAAATTCCTTTAGATATTTATTAGCAATTTTAATAAAAATATTGTTCATGCTTGTGTGTATTGACCTGCTTGCCCTTTATATTAGAATATTACTTCATATCCCCAGCAACTTGTATTTGGAGCAACATTTGCTTGACTCTCCTCATTCAGCAGCTACTCTTCCAAAAAGTAGTAAAATAAGAGGGAATATAAAGTGCTTGTCTGTGAACCATCTAGAACCAGCCAGGCTCATCCCTTCCTCCCCAGACTAGAAGAATGAATGCAGTTCAGCACGCTACCTGCTTGACAGATTTAGAAATGCCCAGGTTTTCCAGGCATTCTTTTCCAAAGACACTTCTCTTGAAAGGCACTTACTATGTGAGTTCTCCTAGAGACAGCTGTCCTTGGAACAGAAGAGCTGCGGATGGAGCTACAGTGGCACAGACAGATTTTACTTGGTTTATGTGCTTTTTTGGCTATTTTGAAAGTGGTTAAACTGCATATAGAAAATGGAGCTCTATTACCTAACAACTTTAATTTCTTTGTAAGGCTAGAGCATAGCAGTATCTTTCTACCTCCACCAAGTCAAGGCCCTCAGTGTTCGTAATAGTGTAAATATCTAAGCAAGTAAGTGGAAATTTATTCCAATTCCCCACATGCATGGATCACTGCAACAAGTAGTGAGAAGCCCGCGAGGCCCTGCAGGGCTCCAGCATCACCCAGAGCAGCGCCAGGAAGATCTCCTGCGCCAAAAGGTGACCCACAGCACCCCAAACCCCACCTAAACACCCCCAGACCCCAAAAATGGGCCTGAAATACCCCAAAATCCAAAAAAAACTGCCTCAAACCCACCCCTAAATACCCCAAAACTCCCCAAATCCCTCCAAACCACACCAAAATCCTTCAAAACTGCCCCTGAATACCCTAAGTCTCCTCAAATGCCTTCAAGCTGCCACAGAATCCCATAGAAACACCCCAAAATCCCATAGAAACAACACAAAATTTCATATAAACACAGTAAAGTCCCTCCAGATCATCCCAAAATCTCATAAAAACACCTGAAAATCCTTCATAACCACCCCAAAACACCCTAAATCCTATAAAACCACTCCCAAATCCCACAGACCTGCCCACAAATCTCATAGAAATACTGCAAAATGCCAGAAAACTTCCCCAGAAACGGTCCTGACCCTGCCCCAAGCCCCCCCTCCACTCTCCCACTCCTCCAGGTAAATTCACCTCAGCCCAAATCCTCCTTTTTTATCCTTAATGCTCCTTTTTTATATCCCAAATCCTCAATTATTTAATCCCAAATCCTCCTTTTTCAACCCCAAAATCTCTTTTCATGCCAAATCTCTTTTTCCGACCCCAAATCCTTCTTTCTGCACCGCAAATTTCCTTTTCCCCTCACAAATCGTCCCGTTCCCACCACAAATTCTCCTTTTTCCACCCCATATCCTTTATGTGTCCCAAAATCCCTTTTCCCATCTCAAAATTTCCCTTTTCAACCCCAATTCCCCACGCAAATCCCATTTTCCACCTCAAATCCTTCTTTGTGCATCCCAGACCCCCTTTCCCCACCCCCATCCCAAATCTCCTTTTTCAACCCCAAATCCCCTTTGCCCACCCCAAATCCTTTCCTGTCCACCCAAGTCCCCTTTTCCCACCCAGAATCTTTCCCCATCCTGAATCCCCCAATTCCCACCCCAGTCCCTATTTCCTTCCCAGCATTGTACCCAGGGTCTCTCTGCAGACATTGCACCTGGAGCTGCCCCAAATAACCCCAAATAAACCCCAAATAACCCCAAATAACCCCAAAGAAACCCCACTGTACTTCGGGACAGGAGTGGGTTTGGGGGGGTTGGGGATTGGTGGGGTCATGACCCCAAATTTTGGGGGGGCAGGGGATTGGGGGGGATCTGATCCCAAAATTTTGGGTTTGGTAGGGTTTGACACCTCAGGATTTGGGGGTTTTTGTCCCCAAACGTTAGGAACTGGGGGTGTTTGACACGTCAGGATTTGGGATTTGGGGGTTTTTGTCCACAGGATTTGGCTTTCAGGGGGTTTGACCCCAAAACTTCGGTGATGAGGAGAGTTGGACACCCCAGATATTTCAAACCCCAGGAGTTGGGCACTGGGAGTTTTAATCCCAAACCTTGGGCGTTGGGGGTGTTTGACACCTCCAGATTAGGAATTTGGGGTATTTGACCCCAGATTTTGGGAATTGGGGG
>NW_024366480.1:0-183479 GCF_014805655.1 Passer montanus
TGATGAGGGAAACACTTTGTATGAACGTGGTATGTGTTTCAGGAGGGTCTCCAACTTGTTTCCCTGGGACGTACATGCATTAGCAGCTGTAGTGAAATAGGTGCACACCTAGAGTTTATCTTCTGTTCTGGTCTTAGCTAGATGGAATCCAGTTTCTGCCTTCCATGAATGCTCTGTGATGTGAAACAGAAGACAGGAAGTATAAGACAGGGTTATTGTAAAATATCTAGTCCTGATCTGAACTAAAATGCTAATGTAGATACATCTAAAGTCCATCTGCACACAAGTAGATAAGAGATTGTCACTGTCTGGGCAGGACTTTGCTCCCAGATGTGCACTACATGGGAAGCACTTGCTTCTTGATGTATTTTGGCCTGGCATGGAGGAAGCCCTCAGCAAAAAATGCCAACATCATTTTTCCTTCCTGCTATTGGATGATAATAAAACTTTTTTCAGGGCTGCAAAACTAGTTGGACTGGACAATCTTAGAGCAAATAGGCAGTTTGGGCACTATTTATTCAGAACCTAGGTGGAGGGCTGACTCTCTAGATTGTTCTTCATGTTGGCTGTTAGCGTATGAATTGGTGGTTAGTGTGCAAACTGACACATGGCTTTTCAAAGTCAGAGAAAAATATTTTTTTCAATAGGCCACTGATTAGATGCGGCTGAGTCAGAAGGGTATGAGTCACCACTCAAATGACAAGTGTAAATTTAGAGCCGAGGGGAAGGGAGGAGGCTTTTAAAAGCAAACACATTGTTTGAAACTGAAGAAATTGAAGCCAGGTCTCAGCTACAGGATTTTGTTGGCATGCCATGTATTGTCTAGAGGTGTTAGAAAATCACCCACAGAGTTGACACTGGTCTATTGGCAAAATCCACAGTGAAGACACAGGGATGCTTAAGGAAGAGTGTTTGTCACAAAGCTGTTGCTGTGCAGGGGAAGGATATAGCTATGCTGACAAACAGATAAATGTCTTGGGGTAAGATTATTGATGCAAGTAAAGGTGCTCCTGTTTCAATAGGCCCCTCAGAAATTGAAAATTCCTACGCTTAGTTTCAAGATACTGAATGGATTTAGGTATGAGCTAGCTCTCAGCTGCACAGCATGTGTTTGAAAACAGGAAGATCTAGGTGCTGGGGAACACTGTAGTCTCAGAATGGTAGTAAAGAGAATTGTTTAGACTGATGTTTTGGAGCTCACTCTCTCAGTTTCCCGCAAATACTACTTTAGGTGCCCACGTTCTCTAACACTGTTCCAAGAAAATAGGAGGAAAACAGTCTAGATAAAATAGTAAAATGGTGGCTTTGCAATAAAATATTCCAGAGTAAATATTAGTAGATCATGCCAAATTGCCACAGCATGTCAAGTGAGATCAATCAGGGAACTCACCTGAATGCCAATGAATACTTTGATTAATGGGAAGGTTGATGGAACAGAATCTCTTACAAAGTGTGTAGACATCAAGGCACAAAGCAGACTGCAAACACTGCTGAGGAGAGGACAGGATTAGAATTCAAGCTAATTGCTTGAGATGGAAAAAAAGGCTTTGAAAACAATAATAAGGAAAAAACGCAACCTAAAAATCAATGAACTGCAAGGACCAATCCAGTGAAAGATAAAAGCAACTACACAAATATATATATGTGTGTATATATATATAAAGACCAAAAAAAAAACAGAATACCTTGGAGTATTAAAGTTTGTTGTGGACCACAAACTGTATGACAGGACTAAAATGCACTGTTGTTATAAACAAAACAAATCACCATACCAAATGAACAGGACTGTCTTCTTCAGAACATATGAAGCAATTAATCTTTTTGTCTCTATGCTGCTCGGGGCACTAAACTTTACCAGACATGCAGGCACATTAAGAAGAATAACAGGAATACTGAGAGGTTCAGAAGATGTGATCTATCCATCAATACAGAGGCAATTCAGGGGGTTTTTTTGGAATAAAAATGAAGTATAGGAGAACATGATAAAAATTCACTATTGAAAACATAGTGAAAAGTATCGAAAAGGTAGTGAAAGGGTGGTGATATATGACTTTTCATTTCCAGAAAGTGAAAGAAAATAAAAATTAACTTTCTGAAGGACAAGATATGGTTTAGATATTTATGAACCGTATTCCTAACACAAAGATCAATAAGCATCAATAAGCTATCTAAGTTGTGTCATCTTATTACTGAAGGTTTTAAAGATAATCTCAGGAAATATTTGCCAGGAAGAATAACAGGATTTTTAGTTCTCCTGAGAACAGGGTCATGGATAAGCTTTCCTGTGAAAGTAACTTCCAGTTTTGCTGTAAAGAAAATTGACCTGACTCTCCTTGTAGGCAAGGAGGAAAACCACAAGGAAAACCATGACAGGTCCTAACGAGAGTATTTCCAGTTAGGTGCAAGAAAATATTTTCTCCCTGTGGGCAATTCAATGCTGGAACAGGTTTTCCAAAGGGACTGTAGAATCTCCAAGTTTGGAAATATTCAACGTTCTGCTGGACAAGGCCCTTGCTGCTGCTTTAAGCATGGAGTTAAACAAATGAGCCCCAGAGATCTCATCACAACTCTAGAATAGAATGGAATTATGGGTTTCTATGATACTGTGATTCTACTGCTAAACTTACACATGAAAAGGGAGTGTCATATCACCCTGGGTGTAATATGTGGCTTTTAGTCCAGAGAAGGAAAACTGAAATTTACATTATTATTTACATTAGCAAGTTGTCTGGGATTTCTTCTATAAAATAAAGTTAGTTATTTCCCGTAATTACCTTCCATCTACATAAATGAAAACCAATCTGCATTAAAATATCGAAAATCAATCTGCATTAAAATATCTTTCATCTCCTCACTGATTCCCTCTACTTTCTCTTTGGATAACCAAATTCATTAATATTTTTAATCAGAGAACAACACTGAAAAGAGCATTATCAAAAGCTGTCTTTGGGAAGTGACTTAACTGATTTGCCTTTGATCCCTGTCATCAAGTAATTAGCTTAAAATTTTCAATGTCAAAATGGCTGGGGGAAGAAAATAAGAGAAATTACCTTTTATTCTATATTTTGGCAGAAATGTTAGCCCCACACTTGAACTGAAATTGCTGAGGTAATTAGAAAAGCAGGAACATTTCACTATAACTTTCACTAGTTCTCTAGTGTGCAGAATTAGCTGTTTCCTTCATAGTTATTGTAAAATGTTCTTTGGACATATAACATGTTTTCAATGAAGGATGAGAGTATTGCTGTCTATCAGCTAGAATAAAAATGTGCTCTTTGTTTTTTAAGGCTGCTATAGACTTGTCTGAAGGTAGGTCCAGATGGCATTTGGTCCAGAGTGATCTCAAGCAAAGCACTGGATGAATTTCAGTTCTGACTACTTGCACAACAGGTGATGGTTTGGTCAGCAGGCAGTCAGGTATGACAGTGACAAGCTTCCAAATCTACCAGAAGGCCCTCTGCAGATTTTTGACAAGCAAATTGAAAACAGCAGAGGTCAGTTAGGAGGGTGGTCCATTTTCCCTTCACTGAACCTGTAGAGAGCCAGTCAATCCTATGTAAGTGCTGCATTCCAGCAAAATGAGGCTTTTAAAAGCCCCCAGGAGCAGACACAGACATGCAGAGAACCAGTGATGTAAGAGACACTTGGAAACAGGCTTTGAAAACTTTTAGGAAAACTGTAGAGCAAGATGCCTGCATATGCAAATATATATTTTTTTATAAGCAGTTTGGAAATATCTGGTGGATCACAGCGCAGAGGAACAGGAGGAATGTTCATAGAGACAAGAGGATTTCCGTATAACAGTGAGTGGCACTGGAGTTTCAGAGCAGAGGAAGGACAAACTAAATGAATTAAGCTGGATTTCCAGCAGTTCTCTGAGGACTGCTTGAAGAAGTTAAATAAGTCCTCTTCAGGTGGCCTCTTTCCCAGGAGAACTGCAGTCAGTGGTAAGTGAAAATACTCAGAGAATTTCACTGTATTCTGAGTGCAGATCTTGAGATAAAAGAGTAAACCTTCCTAGCACCTTCACAGACTTTGGCACAAGCTTTTACACAGATACAGGCTTTGGGCCAATTTGTGAATGCAACAGAAAATGTTTGATGTGCTCCTTAATGCAAACCCAGCATTTGCTTGTTCCAAATGCAGGGAATAAAACTGAGCTATCCTGAGGGCACCATCACTCACAAACCTTGTGCTCCTACTACTTGCATTGTTTTGAACTCAGCACTTGTGAGTATTTTCTATGAGCCATTTTGACTTAGTCTGGCAGACAACTAAACCAGAAGAAAACAACTGCTCCTGGGTGAACAAATTCGAGCAAGGCAGAGGGGGTTCATCTGCTCAGGGTCAGTGCCAGTACACCAAACAAATGACAGCAGAGGTCCAGGAGAGATGGAGGATGGCAAAAGAACTCTTTGTAGGGAGCTGAGTGACAATTCCACTGCTTAACAGATCTCAGACACATTTCTTGGAGGGCAGGGGCTCCTAGGTAACTTTTTCCCTCCAGAAACTGTAAAGATAGCATAGACTTAGACCAGCTCAGAGTTAGACATCCAGCTTTTAGATGCTTACTTGAGTGCATATAAGCCACTTGCACCAGGATACATCCCCATCCTCAAGGTGACATAAAAGGTTCATTTTTGCATAGATGGTGTTTGCAAGAATGTCCCTAAAAAGGGTGGGGTATAAAAGTAGTCTGAATTCTGTCTGCTTAAAAGTACTCAAATCATGAGGCTCCTGTGCTTACTCTGGGAACCAAACATGCAGTAGTGTGGATGCACAGACATACAGAGGGTAAGTAGGATTGAAATTTGGCTTACAGGGGCTTGGAAAACTAGAGTTCATCTCATTTGTACAGTAGGACTCTGGCTGCCTTTTTTAATCAGTTCCTTGCAATCAGTTTACTTACTCACAGGTACTTAAGTGAGAACAGGCTTGGTCCAGCTAATTGTGTGAATAAGCTTTTCTTTTGCCATGCTCTGTACTGGAGAGCAAAATCTCTTCAATCAACTGCAAAAAATCTACCAGACACAAATGTGAACACTGGGAAATAAACAATAAAACTTTAAGAAAATGTGAAATATAAACTAATTCTCAGAGTCTACATGTTTTTTACAATCCTTATCTCCTCAAGCTACACAACAGCTCTCTAAAGAGAAGCCAGTTTCAAATGAAAACTGTTTCTCTATTGAATCAAAACAACTTTGTGGTAGGAAAGTGACTTCAGGAAAGAGTAAGTGATGCTATAGTCACTACAGAAAGAAGAAGATGGTTTCAGAAGACAATCAGCTGAGCAGGAGAGTGTGAGTGTCACCCAAATGAGTAGGTGGCCAGGCAGGTAGCATCCTGCTTTTTTTTAATAGGAAATTCTCCTGTGCCTTTTATCACATTTGGAGGACAGCATCTCGCACTGTATTAACAGGTTATGGTGAGGCCTTAACACATTTCCTACCCAGAAGGAACATTGCTGACTCACTGGTGTCCCAGAGCAGACTGATTTTAGCCTGACAGTGTATATCCTCAGAGCAGAGCAGGATGATCTGCTATGGAACCTTTTGCCTGGGACTGTTATTAACAAAACAGGCAAACAGGAAGGGAGGAATTAGAAAACCTTTTAAGTCACTGGGCAGCACTAAGTGGTAATGTCTTTCCCATTTGAACTTAGCCTACCTATATCACTGCAGATATATTAGGAATAATTATATAATTTGGACCTGTGCAAGGAGAAGTAATCACAATTAAAAATAAATTCTTCCTCCTTAAAACACAAAAATTACTTGTCTGTCAGCATGTTCATTCCCTTTTTTTCTAGATTTCCTATTAACTTGGTATCATTCACTTGGAAGGTTGCATCTGGTATGTGGAGGATAATCTTAAAAGTTGAGGAAGCATAAAATACTTTATTCACATGCCAAAACAGATGAAGGACTTTCACCCAAACAAAATAGGAGACACAAGTTAAGAAAATAGGAAAAACAAGTGAATTTTTCAGGACTGGAGGGGTGAGTATTTCAAGGATGGGGGTTGTTTCCCTGCCCTTTGTCTTCACAAGCAGCAAATTTAAGAGCAAAAATTGACTTAATCCATAATGAGACTTACTACACATTAAGCTATATCTGTTATGATGCTAATGCACCTTGTAAGTCAAAAAACAAGCAACCCAGGAACCTCAGCACATTTTACCACCCATAGGTTTAGAGGCTTTTGTCAAGTCCATATTATAGCCTGTCTCCTTTAATTGCTCAAAAATGACTGCTAGAGCACAGTTGTGGCTGGAAGTAAACTATTTTACACAGCAATTTCAGTTCATGGCCGGTAGCCATGGAAACTCCAAGCAATAAAACTTAAAAAAGGAAATGGCCGTAAAGGGCAAAAATGTGCATCTTGAATCCAGACAAGTGGGATACAGAGGAGTTTTTTTCTTCAGAAGTAAATTTTTAGTTTCTGTTTTAAGGCAATTAACTTCTTCCTTTGCTCCATAGAAACTAACCCTTGTACATTTTTTTAATATAATGTGATGTTCATGGCATGTTCAGTATTTCTCAATCCCAATCCTGAGCTTCTTCACCTGTTGCACATCCTCTGAAGCTAGCCTTAGTCTCCCTGCCTGTTATGGTTTTGAAATGTGGGTTTAAATCTTTTCAAAGTTTTCTGATCACTACTTTTATTAGTTCAAATTGATGGTGCGTTTTTTGCTCTGTGGGCAACATTACAAGTTCAAGAAAATCAAATGGACAAGCAGCTGCTTTTCAAAGAACTGCATAAATTAAGTACAAACAAACCAGCAATCTCTAAGGTCTGTCAGTTTCTGTAAGAGGAAACAGATATCATTAACTTTCTTAGGCGATCATCATACAGAAGCCTAAATATTGGATTTTATTTTTGTTGTTGTATCCAAAAATACAGCTGCTACTACAGAAGAAAATTATACTGGTCTGATTTGCTCTCAGGAAATCCAAGTCTGTTGCTACTGCCCATCTCCAGTTAGTTTTCCACAGCTTCTAATAATTTAATTTTCTGTTTGTTTTTTTCTTTTTTTTCTCCCCAGTGATTGAAGTAAAACTAACAATATAATAATTACAGTGTTATGTCTTGTATCATTGTTTGTTCTCTTTACTAAAGACATAATCCATTCTCCCCAGGGGCACAAAGTTGTCACCAGTTCCAAGAGGCTTCCTTCCTTTAGGTCTTCATGCATTAGCTTAAGATAAAGTTTGTCAGATTAGGTGATCTAAAAACATCTGATTTAGCCAGCTAACTCTCTAATTTGTAATTTCCACATTGCACTCAGAGGTCTTGCCCCTTTTTTTGTCCATAGCTGTATTAGGTCACAGCTGACCTTTTTGGTGAAGACATTCTCAAAACTATATATACAATTTTCCTTCTTGACATTCTTTGTTATTCACTTTTCCTGTCCATTAGCTAGCAGAAAAGTATGCACTTTGGTCTGTCTTCCTCTTCCTTTTAATATAGTGATTGAAAGTTTTGAGAATTCCAAATCTCCCCTGATGCTTCTTCATGGCACTGTTCATGTTGATTTTACTGATGTTGTTTTTACTTGCTCAGTTTGTCTTTTTATATCTATCCTTAGTGCTCTGATCTAGTTTCTACTCTCTCTTCTTGGTTTAGATGTCAATGAAGAGTTCACAGTTTAACTAACTGTTCACAGTTTTTTATCCTCCTCTGTTGAGACAAGATTGTGCTTCTGCCTTTAGTGGTATTTTCTTGAAGAACTGCCCGGACCCTTAAAAGCCTTTGAAAATGCATTGACATTTCCTAAAATGCTATGCAATCCCAAAGATTAATAACATACTCTTAAAGAGATTTTTATGTTTCCATCATAAATGTGACATGAAGCCTGGAAAAAAAGTTCAGATGACCTGGCTTCAGAAAAGGTGAGGCAAATAATCTCTAGTTGGGTGTTCCCATTAAAACCTTTCCAAAGCACCCTTACCCAAAGGGGTGCCGTTTAGCACACATTCACCAATGAAGTCCTACTCTCAACAGACGTATCTTTAATTAGAGAAAATTTGAATTTCCTTGCAAAAACAGAAAGAAAATTAAAGAATAAGAAATACTTATTTTTTAAAGATAAGCTGAAACTCAAAATATTTTACTTTTCCTTAATCTTTTGCTTTCTTTTGTTTTTTTTTTTAATTGTTCTTATTGTTTTCTCAATATAATCTACATATTTATGCTCTACTGATAATTTTATTAATTATTTTGTGGAAAACTCTATGAAGTTTGGTAAGTTTCCTTTACATTTGACATTTCTTCCATTCGGTAAATGCTGTACTTAAGGAATATCTTTGCTGTAAAATGACAGTTTTTTCCTTAATATTTTACTTTCTTTTGGGTTTGTTTTTTTTTATTGTTCTTATTGTTTTCTCAATATAATCTACATATTTATGCTCTACTGATAATTTTATTAATTATTTTGTGGAAAACTCTATGAAGTTTGGTAAGTTTCCTTTACATTTGACATTTCTTCCATTCGGTAAATGCTGTACTTAAGGAATATCTTTGCTGTAAAATGACAGTGGCTCTTCTACTGGCCATTATAATACTGTCACACTGAAAAGACAATCACATCTTAATTGTGATTTTTATTTTTTTTAACATACAGTCATAACAAACACATCAGAGAACAGATTTTAGTAAAGTCTGTTTGGTATTTTAAGTGGTCACTGCAAAATTCTTCACATTACTACATCTTGCTTCTTCAACAGTATTGATTAAAAGGAGATGTTATTTCACCAGTAAGGACAGTCTTTGATTTCAGTCTCTAAACCAATCCATAGCTATCAGTATATCTGATTTACAGCTCCTTCCACTCTAGAACATGATCATTCACATAGGTTACTGATTTTATTTTACAGCACACTTCTAAATCACTGTCACGCTCACAGGACATTCAAGGAATAGGAGGCCAAATGAACAGGGCAGGGCAGAGTCATGAGCAGAAGTAGAGTCTTTTGTCTGTTCTTTCTGTCATCAAAAAATTCCCCTTAAAGACTGTAAGCCTACGGAACATTCCCTCTGGAAGTACACAGGAGCTGCCGGGTATTACTCAAATGCAAATGAAGTGTTCAAACACATAAAATTTCCTCATGACCAACTGAGAGCTCAAAAGACCTTATGGAAGTTTTCTTGCCTTAAAAAGGGGGTAAGGATCTAAATACTACTGCCCAAGTTTGATACCTGAAGTTAGACTGCCTGAATTCTTGGTCTGAATGCAAGTTTGCAACCCACCTTCCTCATCTGGAAAGCATTTTTCAGGAAGCTGGATACAAAGAATGCTTCACAGAAAAGCATTTTTGAAACTAAAAAATAATAATAATTCCAGTTATTTAAAAAAAAGAAAAAACAACATTACAGGGAGCATAACAGCAGCAAGACTATGAAAACACTAAAAAAAATAGGTCATAAATAATCTTGAATAGCAAAGTATGAGTGAGGGCTGGAGCTGTGAACAAAGCAGGCCTTTACACTAATGGAAAGAAATTAATAATAATCAATAGGGAAGTGAGAGAAGTGAAGGCCAAGACATAATGAAATGCAAGGATAAATTTTAAGCAGTGACATACTGTGGTATTGTGTATTGTGGAATGGCTTTAAACTGAAAGGCAGTAGTTTAGATTAAGCATTAGGAAGAAATTCTCTACTGTGAGGGTGGCGAGGCACTGGAACAGGTTGCCCAGAGAAGCTGCAGGTGTCTCATCCCTGGGAGTGTTCCAGACCAGGCTGGATGGGGCTCTGAGCAACCCAGTAAGAGGTGTCCCTGCCCATGGCAGGGGGGTTGGAACTGGATGTTCTTTAAGTCTCTTCCAACTCAAACCCTTTTATGATTCTATGATTATGCTGACAGATGGAAGAGTGAACTACACTTGCTTGAGAGAACAAGGCCAGGAGAAACTAGTGGTGATCTAAAATGCATGTTGCTAAAACTTGTTCACCACCAGTCATGTCTTTACTTTGTAACACTGGACTTCAGTGTTGCAACTTTCCATCTTGTACATGGAAAGACAGACAGACACCAAAACTCTAGCCTGTGTTTTTAACCTTTTTATGTATTGACATTTTTCAGACTGCAAATTGTTCACTGGTGAAATCAATACCTGGTTCACAAGACTGGCTGACAGCAGAGCTTCCCCATGTGTAGTTGTACTATTTAATTCTGCAGAGTATCCTGGAATAGTTTATTTGAAAGATGTTTTATGTAAATAATTATACAATTGATTTCACAGAGTCACTCTAGTATAGCCATGATATTTTTTGAAAAATCCTTTTATCGGGATTTTTCTCCTGAGAAACAGAGGAGCCTCAGGAAAGAAATGTAAACAATAATTATCTGCTGCTGTGGAATGCAACAGGTGCATGTGCATCTGTGATTGGTGCAGGTTAGTTGTTTCTAATTAATGGCCAATCACAGTCAGCTGGCTCAGACTCTCTGGTAGTCATGAGCTTTTGTTATCATTCCTCTCCTGCTCTTCCTAGCCTTCTGATGGACCTTTTCTCTCTATTCTTTTTAGTTTTAGTATAGCATTTTAATATAATATATATCATAATATAGTAAATCAGCCTTCTGAAATATGGAGTCAAGATTCTCCTCTCTTCACTCCTCCTGGCACTCTTGAACACAACCATACTCTAGCAGGTGGACAGATCTGTGTTCAGAGGCAGGAAATTCCCTGTAGACAGCACATCTCCCAGGCCTAACTGTGGCTGTGTTTTGAAGAACAGTTTCCATGATCTTAGGGGATTTTTATCTGACAGGCAGACTGCAAGTGTTGCTGTATAATATCTAGCTTGAAAATAAAGGCTGAATATTTGGGGCAATCAATAGCAGAAGTTAGATTCCCCAGGGGGAGCCTAACAGCAAACCAAGACTCATTGCTCCCTTAATTCCAAAACAGTCTGTGTTAGTCTCATAAACCAAACCACAAATTCTAGAAACACAATCCTAAAGCCATGGCTGTATACGTGAGAGGTAACTATGACTTTCTGGGTTGTTTTTAATAGGTTTTATATTTTAGTAATTTTTGTCTTCTAATACACCCACATATATCTTCAGACTCTATTTTCGTCGCACTTCACCCTCATATGCAAAACTCCAATTGGATTAAACCTCACAGATAATAAGTCTCCAGTTGTGCCAGCTGAGGACTTTGGGCCCTAAAAGGAAAAAAGGACAAAATCAAATTAGAGTAGATTTGTAACACATAAAGTCTGGGTAAAACTTCTCTCCCTGGATTGCTGAAATGCTGCAAAGAATTCAAAACACCTCAACGTGGTACAGAGGTTAACTAAGTTGCTTCTTAATATCATAGAATCATAGAATGGTTTGAGTTAAAAGATGTCTAACGATCTAGTTCCAAATTCCTTATCATTGGCAAGGACATCTTCCACTACACCAGATTGCTCAAAGGCTCATGCAACCTTGAACATTTCTAGGATTGAGACATCCACAGCTTCTCTGGGCAACCTGTGCCAGTGCCCCATCATTCTTGTTGTGAAGAATTTCTTCTTTATTTCATTTCTAAACCTACCATTTTTCAGTTTAAATCTGTTTTCCCTTGTCACTACAAGACACGGTAAAAACTCTCACTTCATCTTTCTTTTAAATCCTCTTTATGTACTGAAAGGACACAATAAGGTGCCCTCAGAGCCCTCCCATTCCCAGGCTAAACAACTCCATGTCTCTTCTAAAGTACAGAAACTTCATAAAGTCTTTATATGCACAGTATTAGCACAACTTTTCATCACATTGGGTCAGCAGCACCAAAGCCCAAAACAAAACCCAGATCCTTACTCTTCACTTTCAAGCAGCCTCTCCTTCATCTCAAGTTCTCAACCCCAGCCACTGCTCCATGTTCCATGCTGTGGTGTGTTACACTGGTCTCTCCTGGAAGACCTTACTGCCATCCACAAAGATGGATGTGGCTTTTCAGATGACATGGAGCACATTAACTGGTCCATGTGCTCCAGTGCTCTCCACAGCAGGGAGGGGAGGAGGGATGGAATAACATCCTTCCTTTTGTATGGCCAACACGGGAATTCAGCAGGTGATCCCTGAAGTGCTGAGTTACAACCACAGTTTTGTATAAGCAGTACTTTGGATTGGTTCACTGACTGTCCAAACACACCTTCAGGGTGAGAGACTCTGCCAGTTCAGAGACTAATCAGTCCAAAAGGGGAGTTACAGGGTAGTTTCAAGTGGAAAAAAATGAGTTTGTGTAGCATGAAAAATCCTATGGAATTCTGTAGTAGCAGAATGAGAACAAAAACAGAATTAGGGAGCAGGGCTGTAGCACTGAAAACTATAAATAATGAAGTGACATTGTAGAACTGCAGGTTCAGATGGTCTCACACAGGCACTGGGATTAGAGGGGCAGTTTTGCAAGTCTGTTTCAGTCCCCAGGATAGCCTTGTGATGCAGTGTGCACCACAAAGGCTCAGCTGAGGAGGCCACTGTGCTGACATTGTGATGCTTCATACCCCTCTGCCAGGCAGTTGCATGGTGGTGTTTGTGGGAAAGCAGGATGAGGTCAAGACATGGGTGATGCCATTCAGAGGTGGCAGATTTCACTCTTGCTCCTTGCTGCCTTGGGCCTTTTTTTCAGCTTCTCGACTGTTCTGGGACTTTATTGTGCCTCACATCCACCTCATCAGGGGCCCACAGGGACCCACCAGCCAGCTGAGAGCCACAAAGACCACAGAGGTGGACAGATGTTCAGCTCATGCCAATCAGCTGGAGTAAGATGGGGTGAAGGAACAGGTCAATAAGTGGCAAGATGATACAGGATGCCAATTTGTGATTCTTGTACTCCATGCCTGAGCCTTGACCCGTGTGCACCAGAGAAGTGCTGCTGCAGGAGGAGCTGCACCTCAGCTGTGGACAGAGCTCCCAGCAGGCGCCACTGGGGCACATCCCACATGCTACAGGTGTGACAGCCACCTCCTCTGAGCGTGCCACAGCTGCTGCCCTGGTCCCAGTAACGCAACTAACCGTGCCCCCGTAACCTCCTAGGCAGGCAGATAATCCCCAGGCACCTCTCCTTTGGTGTCCTTTTGGAATTGAATGTGGTTTGAGCACAACCTGCAAAATAAAAAGTATAGTTCCTGCTCTGCTAATGCAAGTTTTTTTCATTTTGTGCCCTGGACTGAGAAAATACTTTGTGTTCTTAAAGAGAATGAAAGTAATAAATAAACCCACAAACAAAATGTGCCTTGTATACAAAATAGCAATCAGGAAACAATATATTGGGTGAATGAAAATATTGAATTTCACCAGAAATTACCTGTTTTACTCTGGTTTTGACTAGCACAAATTATACAAAACACGAACTTGCTAAAGAAAGGTAATTTGAAAATAGGAAAGTTCAACACCAAATATTATACTGTATCAAAATGTTTTCTCCCTGGCTATTATTTTAAGAAAACCATTTGTTAAACCCCTTTCATCATTTACAAAGATAGAACATAAATTATAATATTGCAACTTCAAGAACACTTGTGGCTTGAACACAATGGTTTTATTGCATGAATAACAGCCATTCAGCGGAGTGCAGACAAGCTGATAAATCTTACTCCAGAGCAGGAAGCCACACTACCCCATTATTTGCATTGGGACTTTCAGGCTTGCCCCCACCACACCTTGTAGATGTGAACAAATTCTCACAGTATAAGCTCTGTGCTCAGTCTTCCACGCTGAATTTTTCCCAAGTAAGGGAAACACATTTGGGTACATGCTTATCACACATTTGGATGTCACAGGTAAGAAAGATTCATTATATCCAAAGTTGGGAGCAAAGAATTTAAAAGTGTTCAGGGTTTAGAGATTTAAATCACACATTTGGAGGTGTGTAAAAGAAGAAAATATGAAAGCAAAGAAAGAGAGACAATAGATTGCCATTTTGTCTTTTAACTTCAAGTGATAGGATGAATATTGTCTTATGGGGAAAAGGATGGTAATATTTGGCTTCATGGCAACTTATCTGATACTCCATATCACAAACATTTTAGCCCTGTGCCTATCAGTAGTGTTCTCTCTGAAGCATTGGGTCATTTTGCCTTTAGGAATAAAGGAAATTTCTCTGTCAGTTGGTGAAGGTTTGCACTTTCATCCAGGTCTGAAGTAGGAAGTGCAACTGATTTTATTAAGGACATGTGGTCTTTCAGAGATAGCTAAATCTTCTCCAAGGAGGTAGACAGTTCAAAGCTGCTGTTGAGAGATTTGATGTGGAAGATTATGGAGTAGTTAGAGCTGTAAGTAAGCCACAGTATCCCCTGGAGAGCAGGTTTGCTTTCAGTGAAGAGGTCCTTCAGAACTGATTGAATAGGAGCCCAGAACAATGGTTTATATCTCTATTCAAACCTTCAAAATTTACTTTGTGGCTGCCTGAAGCCAGTTTATTAGTAGTGCATCTGTACTAAGCTTTCATTGCTATCTGTTGAAGCTTCTTTCTTCAACAATTTCTTGGCATTTTTTTAATAAATCCAAAACTGAAAGAAAATTAACTTCTAAAGAAACAATATAGGAAGTAAACAATTTTCTTTTATTTATCCTTGACAGAAAACCTATCATGCCCTAAAGCTGAACACTCCACTTTTCTTCCCATTATACAAGCATTTTCTCACCTTTTCAGCAGTCACTGCTGTGGCTTTGTTAAAATATTAGATCTGTGGGGCTTTGGTGCTGCCCTTGCACACACTTAGCTTCTGTGTTGTTCTGGATTTGTAAGCACAAAAAGCACAAAAACCCCCTCATGGAAAACACATTATTAACTTTGCAAATCAGTTATTAAAAGCTGTGGAAATACCACCATTAAAATTTTCCCCACTGTGCTCATGCTTATGTAAGAGAATGTAATATAAACACATTCTCCTCTCCTATATTCCCCCACCTCTTCCCTCTTCCAGAAATAGAGGGATTTTCAAAAAATGAGAAAGTCCAGTTATCCACCCCCTATGACAGATGAAAGAGTTGTCAGCCCAGTTTTGGTATCCTGTTAATGACAAAGACAGCAGATCCCACCCACCGCATCACTCAGCTGGTCAGGGCAGGGAGGGAGAATAAGGTGGAAGTAGGTTGAGCAAAATTGAAAAGTCGTACATGCACAAGCAGAAAAAAACTACAAAGTTTCTTATTCTCTACTTCTCACCAATAACAATGTCCAGCCACTTGCCAGGAAGCAGGACCAGCACATGTAGTGGTTTATTGGGCAGACAAGCAGCTTGTCCCTTTTTGGTCAGTTGGGGTCAACCCTGTCCCCTCACAAGATCTTGCTCACCTCCAGCCTGCTGATGAGAGAGGAATGCTGGGGAGACAGCCCTGATGCTGTGCCAGCACTGCTCAGCAATATCAAAACACTGGTGTGTTATCAACACCTTTTCAGCAGTGAAAAGCCCAGCACTGAGGGCTGCTGTGGGGAAAATAACTCCATCCCAGCCAGACCCAATACGGGCACAGAGATCAAACAGAAAATTATCAGTTGACCCAGGGTAACCAGTTTAACCAGTTTAATGTATGTCCAACCTGCTATTACAACAAACAATTATTTATTTATTTATTTATTTATTTATTTATTTTACATCATAGATTCCTGTGTTTCTCTTTGTAGCTTCAGCTCAACTGCAGTGGGCTGGCTGAAAGATCTCCAAAGCAGGTACTGCTCTCCCCAGTCTTATTCTTTGGTTCTATGGCAGAAAAAAGATAGAACTCTTTTTCATTTATGATAATACTCCCCTCTGCCCCACTTTTTAATATTCTAAATCACAAAAAATATTTAAATATTTTGGCTGAAATTTAAAATAAAGTATAATCAACCTGAGGAGCCACACAACAAGGAACTTCAGCCCAAGGGAAAGTTTGACTAACTCTTGTCTAATTTTATTTAAATCTTACACAGCGTATCCAGCAAGACTGACAACAGGTGGGGCTAGAAGCCCTCCCAGCAATGTGACAGTGCCTACTTTTGGACAATTATGGAACAAGAAAAAAATCAATTTTGCAGTACAGATATTAGCTCATCCTTCAGACCCATTTATCTTGCCAAGGAGAATAGCAACCCCATCACCCTCTCCCAAAGTCTGTTACCCTGTGAGTAATGACAGACAGCAAATCAGACACCATTAGGCAGCCAGAAGTGTTTTGTTCAGCAGTAGTTCTCTTCTCTCTGTGAAGCAAAATGCAAATGGCAGTCTGCTGAAAATATCTGCTTTGCTTTGGGGCCTCCTGAGAAGCAGGTGAGCAGCCACACATCCACTTCACCATAGCATCATCCATTTGGTAAGCAGGAAAAGCTGTCACAGACAGAAAAAAGAAATTATGTCATCAGCAAATATAACACCACCTCAGCACCTGAAAAATGGTATTTCTGACTATGCAGAGCTCCTTCCAGAGGGATATCAGATGAGGTAAAGGATTCTCAGTTCTGAAACAGTACAGAAACCAAAAGTTATGTCCAACCTTGCAAATTCGTAACTGTTGGCTTTCTCTACTTGCATTTCATTTTCTCTCTTCTTATAAAGATACTTCTCTTTGAGAAGGATTCAGGTGAGTCCATCAGCCTTTCCCAGCTGGATATGTGATAAAATTAGAGACATAGCTACAGAACTATTTCCTTTCTTAGCGAGACTCTTGCAGACATTGATTGGTTCTCAGCCCAGGGCAGCCTCCTGCTTGCTTCAGTTTTTGAACAGGAATAAAAGTGCATACAAAATAGGAGAAGATCATAGGATTTTGTTTTATATAAGTTCAGTCTCAAACAATTCAATAGATGCCATTATAGAGATAGTTGAGGCTATTCTGTATATTCAAGTTCAGCACTCGTTGCGGCACTGCACAGGAACTGAGCAGAGTCATAATTAATTTTGTTCCCATTCCACTCCTCTTCCATATCCCTGTGGATAATCTTCCAAGTTCCCTTAGATCTACTAAAGAACAAAGAGCTTTCTAGGTCAGGTGCTGCAATATCTAATGTGTGGAAAATGTCCAAAAAAAGAAACTTGCCTTACAGATTTTCCCACAGAACATGATATATTGGGAGGAAGTTAGCTCAGCATAAGAGCCCAAACATCCTGAACCAGAAGAACTCTTATTCAAAATGATCACATAGTGCCAGGATGGTGTTGCTACAGACAAGTCCTGCAGTTCCAGGAATAAGCACTTCTGTCCCTTTAATCCTCACGGCTGTGAATCCTTTCAAGAGAGGGCTAGACCATTCTTTTAAAGAGCCAAACTGAACTGTGTTGATGTTTATCATATTCAATATAGACTTAGATAATATATTATTAATAATAGGTGTATAATAAATAATATTTTTAATAGTGAGGTATCCATGGTTTTCTGTTATATAATAGTCTGCTGGTTGTAGCAAACTTCCCAAAAAAAGTGTTACTGACTCATTTCTTTCCTGTCCCAAAGGGAATTTCAAGATTCACTTCCAACATTCTGGTAAGTACCTTTAGCGCCCAGACAGAAAGTATTCCACAGTCTGAATAAAGCAGAGTCACCAGCTTTCCAACAAAGCTGTGTCAAAAAATGCAGAAGAGAATTCAGGATTTATTGGTGCTTTCTGCAGGGGCTCTCCAGGAAAGAGTTATCCAACGCTCTCTTGTTTCCTTTGTGACCCAACTCTATTTCAGGATTTTCTTCCTACAAGATTTCCTTCTTTCTCCCTCTGTTTTCTCTGGGTGTGTGTTGGAGTCTTTGTGGTTTGTCAGGTTTTTTTTAAAAGCTGATAAAAGGCAATGGTTTCTTCCAAGAATTTTTCCGCTTAAGCACTGAAACTGTTAAAAATGCAGCTAAACAGATATTGCTAACATGGTAGGGGTCACTTGCACACAGAATAGTGTGAGTTTTCTGACTCACTGTACTAGTTAAAGTATGTCTTAATAGTGCCAATCATCATCCATAATGTGACACGAATTGTGACAGAAAATGTGTAAAAAAGTTGAGAACTTGCTCTTGAATATTGAATAGTATGAAAACAGAATGAAAAATAGTGAAAAGCAATGCAACCAACTCCTTGATAAAGATTTTTTTTCTGCTTTATTCTTAGCTCAAGCTATTATTTGTGTTTATCTTCATAACTGGCTTCTATTCACACACAGGAATCACTAGAATAAAATCTCTGGCTTTTCCTCTGGAGGCCAGAGACTGACTTACTGTAGCTGAGAAGGACTGGAAAATTTTGAGGTTCCAAGTTTCATTCCTCAGAGGACAAATCAATAAAGCTTATTAACTTCCTTTTCAGTCCCTTTGACCAGTCTTATATCCATCCCCCAGAATGTATCTAGTGGAGTTGCAGTAGTAGTTGCTGTGAAGAGAAACTTTCGTAAGAAAACATGTTTACTTCTGCATTTTTTCTACACTGCATAAAAAGAAATTAAATCATCAAAAGAATGTTTTAGTGAATATGAGGCTGGAACATTTTTCACATAGAAATTATTTAATTCCATAGGGATTCCTCACACAAAAAAGACCTGCTGTGGGCGTGAATTACAGCATTTTATTAATTTTATTATGTTTCTAATTTCTTAATTTTGGAGTTTCTTTTCAGATATCATTATGAAGAGTTGTAGAGACAGTGTAAAAATAATTGAGAAAGGATTAATTTATGCAATTAAGAAACTAAAATTATCTATTATTGTGGTTGCTTTAATTTCTCAATAATTCTTTCAGCAGTTGTTTACTCTGCTAAAATGACTCTGAACTCCCGTAGCTTTTGAAAGATTAAAATTTCAGTCAGCATCAATTAGGGTAGTTCCCCAGAGGCAAAAAGCAGTGCTCATATGTATGTCACTGTAAAGGCTTGAAATAAGGCATCAAATAAAAAAAAAGCTGAAATCTTCACTATAAGAAACAAGTTGCAATTCCAGTTAGGGTCAATGACTGTAGGTACAGATACCACAAAAGCCAAATTAACTACACTTTCAATATACCTTGTGAGTATGGAAGTCAGAACTAGCATTCTTTTGGGCATAACAGATAAGTTTAAATAATGCAGAAAATGTGAAATGCTATTTGTAGATTTCAGAGATCAGTGCTCTCTTGGAATTTTTAGAGTTGTGGAATTTTAAGAAGCTAAGAAATGGAAATCAGATTTCCAGAGAATTGTTTTGGATTTTGAGTTTAAAACGTATGTACACAATACACAATTCAGAATACTCTCCAAGGTGCTGTGTTTTAGTGGCAAGTGGGCACTGACTAAATTCTTTCACAGAGGTAGCACCTGATAGAAGTAGCATTCCACAGAAATTTTACAGAACTAGCCAGCATGCAAGAAAAGCTAAATAAGGTTCAGCACAGTGTCTGGCTATCTGTGTTTTCACATTTATCACAAGGTTACATCATCTTGCCATGGAGCCATTCATGGAGACTGAAACATTCATACATTATCTGTGATCTCCCTATAAATAGAAATATTAATTAAAAGATGTAATGACATAAGTAGATTGCATTCTAAGCATATTAGTTGAATATGTAATAGTGTTATACGGAAGCAACATATCATCCAGCTGCTCTTGGTCATAATCCACAACATTTTGTACATGATTACATATATTTGCAGTCTGTTAAAAAATAAACAGTGGGTATGGGTTAACAATTTTCCATGTGAATCTTATTGAAAAATGACATTTCAGTGTAATATAAGACAACATTTCTGTCGATGTAAAGTAGCATATATGAAAAGAAAAATTTTTTAACACTTTGGGCTCATCAGTTCTTAGGTCATTCAGGTCAGAAAATGTCTCGTGAGGACTGTAAACCATTTGTTCAATGGCCACTTGCTCAAAGCAGGGTCAACTATGAGACCTGGTCTGTTAAAGAAAACTCAGAAAACACAAAAATTACCTATATTCCTGGTTACTATTATATTCACTTGATATTTCCCTATGATTTGTGGTCATGGATCTCTTTGGCATGTGAAGTCCCGTTGACCTCACTCACACACATAACCTGTAATATGAAAGTTGGTACAAAAATATTTAATAACACATTAGTTACCTGAAATGCAATCTCTTAAAACACATTTTTGAACCCTTTATATGCTACTCTCAATGCTGATTCTAAATGAAAGACTCATTGATACAAACTTTATTAGCTGTTAGAGAAAGCATAAGTAACTGTTGTGAAATGCTGGATAATTCATTATACTCCCACGCTTCACTTGAAAGAATTATTTCTGGTTTCTCCCACAGATGCAATAAGAACACAACACTTATTTTTAAATGTACTTGTACTGGTGGTTTGCATTTACTCATTTTGCTTTTGTCTCTTAAGTCATCATTCTATTTTCTTTTTCAAGCTTCAGTGAGAAAAAAGCCAACTATTCCCTTCCTTACAAACCGTCTTTGTGTTACAGTTTTTAAACAACACTGCTCATATAGAGAACCAGGTGAACTAGGCTAGATTCTGATATTTAACTGCATTGCTGTCAATCTGCAGGAGCTCCACTGTGTGCTGGTTACAGATAATCATGCTCTGGTTTCCAAACCTCTAGTGTAACATTAAATCTTCTTGTGAAATTACCTCCTGGCAACCACAGTTTTAAGGGCATATTAACAAATTTTGTGGAAATATAAAACAGGCATG
Organism: Passer montanus; assembly: GCF_014805655.1. Classification (NCBI taxonomy): domain Eukaryota; kingdom Metazoa; phylum Chordata; class Aves; order Passeriformes; family Passeridae; genus Passer; species Passer montanus. The sequence goes on from NW_024366480.1 coordinate 20,603, forward strand.
CTGTTAGTCAGCCACAGTAGTTATCTTCTCAGTTCTCCTGACCACACACTCAAGGGCACATTTTAATTGTTTCAAGAACAGGAAAGCAAGCTTTAACTTCTGCAATTTCACATCAAACAGCATCTCACCTTTTATATATTTCCACTGTTCTCCCATATAATGATTAATTTTGTATTTTCTGAGTAATGTATTGGCCTGTTCCTGTCCTCCACTCCTCTACATAACTGCAACCTTTTCAAAGTGATTCGCTTTTGCTCAGACAACAGAAATTTGCAGTGTCTTGTTTATCATCTCTTTTAGTAGCTGAGGAGGTGAGCTCTTTAGAGCTGCCTCTTTTCCTGTATTTGGAAATCACTTTCCACTGTGACATAATCAAAACTGATGTGAAAAAATACTTTTACCCACAGTAAAGGCATAATCCATGAAACCTGTACCTGAAGGAAGTTGCTCAATACAGGAATTTAATTGAATTTGGAAGAAGCCTGAACATTTTGTATTGCTAACAGACAGAATTTTAATAGCTCATACCAATGCACTTCTGGAAGAAATATTAGCCTTCATGATGCAGCTCTTAAACCAAACTTTTAATTCCTTTACATCAAGACAAAGCAGGATCTATTACCTCTGTTTATGACAAAACTTGCATGTTTTCCTTTGAAGCATCTATGACTGACATCAGAATAATTGCATCTTATAGCAACTACGTAGCCTTGTATGGCAACTTCTCTGTTCTTTAACAATATCACCAGTCTTTGAGGGGAAAAAAGCCCTCATATTGTTCCTGAAATTCTTCCCTTGAGAACTTCAAAGCAATGGACTGTTTGAAGAAGGAAGGTGGAAAATAATTTTGTGTATCCTATCCCTCTTCATCTGAATATGAAACACATTATTTCAGGACAGAACAATAGGTTTGCAGCAGAACTTCTTATGTTTAAAGAAAAAAAAGGCCTACTTGGAACATTTCAGGCACATGTCAGAAATCAGATTAAAGGACAACCCACCTGGAATATATGAGCTTTGCTCTATGACCACATACATAGTTCTCTTCAATTAACTTTGCCAAGAAACGTTATAAGCTAAGAAGCCAGTAAGTCACTGTGCTGGTTTTGATCAATGCAGAGTTAATTTTCTTCACAGTAGCCGGCACAGGGCTACGCTTTGGATTTGTGGTGAAAACAGAGTTGATAATCCTGGGATGTTTCCATTATATTTAAGTGGTTCTCAGACAGAATCAGAGCCTTTTCTGCTTCTTACACCACCCCACCAGCGAGGAGGATGGGGGTACATGAGCAGTGGGGAGAGGGCACAATCGGGACAGCTGATCCCAGCTGAGCCAAGGGATATGGCATCATGCTCAGCAGTAAAAGCTGGGGCAAGAAGGAAGAGGGGGACATTGAGGGTGATGGTGTTTACCTCCCCAAATCACTGCTATGCTTGATAGAGCTCTGCTTTCATGGAGATGGCGGCCCATGGGAAATGGCAAATTAATTATTTCTTTTTGTTTGCTTGTGCAGAATTGTTACTTGACCTACTATGTGTACCAGTCTGACAAACATTGGCATTATTTCCTTAAAAGCTTATCGTAGGAACACAGTGCAAACAGTATCATAGATGAAAAGTTACTAAGAAAATATCGTTTTTCTAGAAAAAGACATTAAGTAAAAGACCCCCTGAATCTCTTTTTTACTACTTTCAGACCTGTGTTCTACCTAAGACATTAATGAAAATATTACAAAAAAAGTACCCACCCTAGCAAAATAAAGGCTGACTGTATATTGACTGATATCAATCAATGGATTTAAAGAAGCCACAGGAAAATATTTTTCAGTTTTTGAAATGGTGAAATGCTGGAATTATGGCTCGCAGAGCTTGTGAAATCTCCATCATGATTATTTTTAATAAAGTGTTGCACAACCATCTGCCTGCCACTAATTCAGAGATAAGTGAACCATCCTTGGGGAAAAAGGTAGGATATATCATCTTTTGAGGCTCATTGCAGCTCTGAATTTGTAGTGTTCCAGAATTACTCAGGAGGTTTGGTTCTTTTCCGCAAAAGAATAAATAAGATAATCCCTATTCTGTACTCTACAGCCCTTTTTATAAGAAAGTACAAATGCTATTAAATTGTTTATGTTGACCTTATGTTGACTTTTAGTAGAAGTAAGATCAATTACTAAATTATATTTGAGATTTCCAAATACCTAAAAATTTAGTGTGCACTGTATGAAAAATTAGATCATTATTTAAATTGTGGCCAAAAAAAACCCAAACACCAGCATGTCACTACAAATCTGATCCAGGTGAACAGATGGAAATAATACTATTAAATACTTTATTGCCAGAGGTCATGTAATCAGCAGCCAGTGAAGGGAAAACCTTGAAGAGATGAGAGACAAAGACATTTCATGCTCTGCAGGTGGTATAGGTAGACATATTGCTTCCTGTTTAAATCAAATAATTAATTCATTTTCTTGATTTGATATCTACAGAATTATTCCTGATAACTTTTGAATATAATTTGCTTTAAATCCCAAAGGTTTTCCCAAGGTTAACCTTATAACAGCATGTGTGGAGAACAATCAAAAACTCTGCAGATGAGATGAAAGTGACTTTTTTTAATAATAGGAACATTTTTTTCTATTATTTAACCTCATAAAGTTTTGTCTGCAAGAATATTGGAAGTTTGAATGAGACGTGGCTACTGAGAATTTCAGATCTTACTCCTAATGGATAGAATTTGCTGAGAAGGGAATTCAATGGTAATAAACTCATCTGTATTTTGCTAATCCACACAAAAATTCAACAGTTGCTTTCTAATGTCTTAAATGTTTTCCCAGATTCTGCAATGTATTAATTTTCTTAATTAAAAATGTGTCACTGTACATTTTTAAAACAGCTATGAAATACTTTTACAAATGCTGCTGATAGTAAATCCCACAGTTGAATATTTTCTTTTTTCTTCATATAGTAAGCCTGTCACACTTTAACCGCTCAGACTGAAAAGTTTTGTGCCAAGTTCTGCCTCAGTCTTGATTTTGTTTCAAAGGTTTCCATTAAAAGGACAGAATAACTGCTGTAGATAGAGGAAATATGTTAAGCTTAGGTTAGGTTTTTAAAATTCATGACTGTTTACTGAAAATATCCAGGTTTGTCTGTTGATTGAAGTACTTGAGATTTGACAAGAATCCTCAAGTGTCAGGAATGTGCTCTTTTTAAATTCCATGAAAATCCACCCAATTCAGACTAAACCAGAGGATTTTGAAAAATCTAAGTGTGGTCATTAGGGATTTCTTACATGCTGGCAGTTTCCAGAGACACCATCTGCTCTAATTATGTTTCATCCATTCCCATCTTCTACAAGCCAACCAGACATGCCATGTATCATTCCCACAGAGCGACAGTGTGTTGTGCCTTAGGGGTGTGATATGTGTGTGGGAGCAAAAACACTTACCTGCAAGTGCTCTTCTTGTCTGCTGAGGACTGTTGGATGAAACTCAGTCCAGTACTATACTGAGCCAGCTATGATTTGCACAATCTCTTCTCCCTACCAGGATAAGTTAAAACTAAAAATCTGGCCCAAGACTCACAGTCCTTTTGAATAGTTTGGTTTTATCCTTTGATGTGAACATTTTGGGGCAAAGAATGTGTAACGCGTTGTTTTGGTAGCAGGGCTCTGGTAAATTACTGGCTCCTGGCCATAGTTCCCTAGAGAAAGCTCATATGTTCATCCCTTAGGTGAGACTGTCAAGGTAACAAGATAAAAGAGGTAGTGATGAAACCACAATTAGTCCCCAAAAGGAGAGTGGGTGTATTCTGCTGAAGCTAGGTCTAAGATTCTACAGAAGAGAGAAAGACCATAAAGAAATAAATTAAAATATTAGAAATCACCTGATCTGAAGCTTATTTTTGTAATTTTATTCTACTTAATTTCCTGTATTGAGGCATTAAGCAAGAAGTGCTCCTGTGCAATTCCATATGCTCCCTTCCTAAGAAACAGATCTGGAATGAATGAGCATTCATTTGTGATAAACCCTATGAATTTCTCCTAAATAAAGGGCGAGAGTTGGAGGATTTTCAGCAAGAACTAAATGAACTGTGATAGCTTTGCAGATGTAGATTATACCAGAGATGGCCAAAGAATGGCCAATAAGCCAAATGCAGCTTGCCATCCCAATTCATTCACCATTTTGACCCATTTTCTCCATGCTGCCTTCACTTTCAAAAGGCCCAGGAGGCACTCAAAAGGAGACACATCTAACTGCAGGGGAGAAAATGTTTGCAGTTCATGATTTACCTTCCAGTTAGTGGACAGCCATACCAAGGTGACAGTTTTACATGGCTCACTCTGCATAAAACTCTGCTAAACTGTGCAGCCTCCAGAACCCCAGCCTTGCTGACAATAGAGATCCAGTGACGACAAGCTGTATCACATTGGCCACAACACTTTCTTCACCAACCTTGCTTCTTCCCTCCTAACATCTTTCTCAACATTTCTTTTCTCCCAGTGTGGCAGCTACAGACACTCCCATTTTGAAGTCCAGGGCTATTTGGAACATCAAGTTCTCACTCACTTTACACCATTTCATGAAGTCATTGCAATGTCTTCCATTCTGCATCCTGGTTCTTTTGAGAAGGGGCATAAACTGTGTTGGGAGAGAGGAATTAGGGATATAAAATACTTCTCTTTTTTAAAAGAACCTCTTAAATAAATTTCACTTAAATTAAAGGTTTAAAGTTGCCATAGAGCCAAGGGTGCTTTCTGGGGCTGGCTGGCAGGGCCAAGGTAGGGACCCTTCCAGGGTAGCCTTTGGGCATCTGGGACACTTCACATCACTTACTGCTTCAGGGCAGGGAAATTAACAGAGCTCTGCACATTTAAGTGCCTGAGTTAGTCACTCTAGGATTGTCCTTATCATCAAACAGGCAGCTTCAGATAGAAATAAAACTGACCTACTTTAGGGTTAGAAAATCTGAGCTCAGCATGTCTCAATTTCTCCATACTGACCCTGAAGGGATCACACAGACTGAGACATCTAACTCCTAAGCATCAAAGCAATGTCAGCAGGGCCCTCTACAAGCACATTTGACATTTCCAGCTGTGCCATTTAGCTTCCAACTACACCCTCAGGAGTGTGGAGCCCCACTGTAAGCCCTGTAAAATATTTCCAAAGCTGTGTCGGTGTTCTGGGGATGGCAAGGCGTGCAATGGCATTGGGTGGCTCTGTTTGCACTCCCCTTGAATTAAATAACATTATCCCCATTCTAAGATTACAGCTTTCTCTGAATTTTAACATATTTTTCTCTTTTCCTATAAAATAGTTTAAACTAATATTTTATGCATTGCAATTTTTCTTCTTTAAATCTTTAAGAGGTCACAAAAATAATTTAACAGCAATATTAAAAACTAGTTTTATACAGATTATACAGTCACAATTTTTGTCTGATCGTAACAGAAGGCAAACATACATAAATCTGTAGACATAGACATCTCTTGCTATCATGCAACTATTTCTAAGCTCAATATTATACTGTTGCCTGGAGTGGCCCAGAAATAACTTTGTAAGCTATTTCTTCTATTCTGAGATGATTTTCAATTTTTTGATTATTTGGTTAAGAAACACAGGTGCTCATCACACATATGGAAAGCTGAAAACTGCCTTTGGTGCGATGACCTATTTTGCAGCTCTTCAATCAATCAAACCTATATCCCTACCTAAATTTTTTCTCTGTCTTTTTTGAAGCAAGTTTTTCCCTTTTTTCTTTATTAATCTCCCACATGTACCAAACTCAGTGAATTATCTGCCTAACTGAAAAAAAAAAAAAAAAGTGGAACATAATATCCTTCTAATGAGCTAACATTTCCCAGGTTGTCTGTTAATTGTGCACTGCTTTTAAAATATTGAGTGGGATATGAATGAGGCATGGTCTAGAGCAACATGGAAAATCTGATATGCAGTACAGCAATTGTTTACAAATATTTTAGTCCACTCATAAAACAGATAAAATTGCAACATTAACATGCTGTTCCTCTAAAGTTAATAAACTTTTGAGGGCAGGATTTCACAAAGCTAGAAAGTTTTCTGAATATTTGGAACTGCGCAAGTAACACCAACACCCAGAGCATGCACAGGTTTTTGTTTTACACCTCGTACACATTCCTGAAATCTGTGTTTCACTGAAGAAACATGCAACAGTGATTTCATAAAATTGACTTGAGGATGATTTTGAAACTGATGCCTCAAAATATTATCAAAGTACAGAAACAGGTTTTGCAATATCACAGCATGGAAGCAATGAAATATTGTGTATGATACATAAAAAAATGAAATTTAAATTTAGAATGAATACACTGGGATTTTTGGATGATAGTTGGAAACTAGAACCATGCTGCCAGGTTCCAAAATTTGAATAAATCAACGTAATTAATTTTATATCATAGTATAACTACTCTTAAATAACTGATTTAAGTCAAGGACTGAATTTCTCCAGGTGCCAGAATTACCCCAGTTGCTTTATTAAAAACAAGTGACTAGAAGGACTCAGGATTGTTCAGTCTGGAGAACAATAGGTTCTAGGGAGATCTTATAGCAGACTTACTTACTTAAAGGGGGCCTTTTAATAAGGACATGTAGTGGTAGCACAAGGGGGAATGGCTTCAAACTGAAGGAGGGTACAGAACAGATATTAGAGAGACGCTCTTTGCAATGAGGGTGGTGAGGCACTGGAAGAGATTGTTCAGAGAAACTGTGGATGTCCCATTCCCAGGAATGCTCCCTGGGGAGCAGCACCCTGGGGGCTTCCCCTGAGTTTTACTGGGGGTTAATGAGCAACATTTCAGCTAGCAGCTGAAAAATATGCTGAAAATATGATGACAATCATTAACAGAATGGCTTCCTTAAACCATTTTGGCAGCTTTTAGTTGCTTCTTTTATCACAAAATGTGATCCCAGTTCACAGAAAGGAAACATAAAACTGGAAATGCTTGCCATCTCTTTGTACCTTCCAATGCAGCAGTGAAACTCTTCAACACTGGGAACTGGAATTACAGTAACATGGAAAACATAGTTCTACCTGTCCTCTGTAGATTCAACAAGGCAAACATAGGAACATCACAAGTGTTCCTGTGAGCAATGTATATTGCTTTCCCATCCAAACAACCTAATCTAACCCTAACCCTAACCCTAACTAATCTTCAGTGGAAGAGCATGGAAATTGCCTAAATATATATAAGTCATTGAGACATACCTTCAGTTCACAGAAGAAATTGTGATGGCTGCAATGAATCCAGCTCAGTAACTAGCATCTTGACCTGCTCAATCAATATTATTCATATCCATAATAATCCTTCAATTTCTAAATTCCATAGCTTTATGAGCTAGGAGGCTGAGCTCTTTCAAAGTTTAATTTCATCCAGAGTGATCTGCTATTCTCTTTGGTAAATAGACAAAAAAACCAGCCACAGAGCAACAATACAAGAATGAAATTACAATTCTTCATTAAGAAATACTAATATGACCACTTTTTTATCCCCACAACCTCAAAGATTGGAGTTGAAAGATTAAATTAATTTTGAAATGTGCACTATGAATGGCTTTCTTTTGAAGAAATTTGCTTTCAATTAAAAATACTACAAAGAATATGTATGCCATACATTCATTTTAGCTAAGCTTCCATGAGCTTATGTAACTTAGTTGAACAGTAGAATCAACATCCTCAAGGATACTTAGGCATCCAACTCCGTATCTTTGAGCATTTGGGACTTAGCTTTTTAAGTCTTTAAATCACTGACCTATAAATACAATCACTTTCAAAACATGATAGGTTAAATTTCTATTCTTGGTACTCAGTTTATGATAAGAATTAAGGAAGTCTGCAAAATTTTTTCCCATGCCTTAGAGAAAATGTCTTTCAAAATGATCTCTCTTGTCATAACTTTAATAGCAACCAATTTCCATAAAAGAGTACAACCACAGTCTCTAAGCCCCCTCCATGGATCCACATTTTCTTTATTGATCTAGATTGGCAGCTATTTGTTCCTATACCCCTGCAGAATAACTGGGGTCAGCACCTTTGAATAATTCCCAGTTCCTCACAGATCCTGTGGTGTAGCTTCTCTCACAGGCTGTTTATTGAGGAGTTCTTGCCCCATTATCATCTAAGCATACACAAGTTTCTTTTCACAAGATACTGGATGCTTGAAATAATTTAAATTTAGCACACTTTAAGATTTCTCTTTGATGGTATAAGACAGCAATTTCTTCCATTCTGCATATTTAATAGTGGCTTGATCATGCCTTTTCTATTCTCTCACGGCTTATCCAATGAGAACAATGGATGAAAAGGAATTCTTTATCACAGTATTTTTGCCAGGGTTCCTCAAAAGTTTAGATGGCTTCTTACCATCTACCAGTATGGCTTTCAAGAACAGAGAAAGGATCAGGTCTTCCTGATACAGATCTACTTTCCAGCTCATTTCTTAAATAATCACCCAATTTAGCCGCAGCTATTGTTATGCTAACAGCCATTGCAACTAGCTCAAAAGACTACTTCCCTCAGGTAAAATATTTCATTCAGGTAGAATATCACAATATCATTGTGATATTGCTCTTCAGAAATTTTCCTCAAAAGAAGATTCTACAATGTAATTGAACATTCCTGGAGTAAATAAAATTGAATTCTTTCTCAGTTCTCTCAAACTAGATGAATTCTTTTGTGGTTGCTGCCACTGCTACAATGGATACCTGAGTTTTAGGGGAAATTGGTGAGGAAAGAAGGTTTGGTTTGGTTTGGTTTGGTTTGGTTTGGTTTGGTTTGGTTTGGTTTGGTTTGGTTCGGTTTGGTTTGGTTTGGTTTGGTTTGGTTTGGTTTGGTTTGGTTTGTGAAGGGGAAGTTGTTATGCCCGTTAATTTATAAAGAAACCCAAAAAACCCAAAAAGGTGTGCAGCTGTTGTTTGCACCTGACATTTAAGAGACAGCAAGAAACTGAGTATAAATGGCTCAAAAGACAATGAGAAAATAAACTCTCTTTTACTAAGTTTCTTCTCTAAATACTGAATGCTGAGAATCTGTTTGGTAGAAACGGAGAAAAGAAAAGTGGAAACATATATCCTTTAATTATTGCTGTTATCCCCCCAACAAGAGCTACTACATTCAGAATATTCTCAGGACAATTCCTGTATCACAGGTAATATTTAAGTATTTGGGTCATTCCTGCATGTAGGCCCCTTTCTGAAGAATCTCTGAATGAGGAATGCCACACACCCAAAAGCCAAGTACTGGGTCTTGCTCCTACATGCCCCTAACCAGAGCAGAGCAGTTGTTATTTCCCTTCTGCTGCTCCTCCCACTATGAAAGGCCATTGCTGCACTAGGACAGAATATTGTGTTCTAGGATGAACTCACCCACATGAATTTGCAAAGGACCCTTTGCCTAAGAGAGAGAAGGGAAGTCACAATTCTAAACACATCACAGACAGCCCTAAGGATCTGAAGCAGGGTATGGAAATAGACTGCAGGAATGATAAACTAGCATAAGAGACATTCAGCCTGCTTCAGAAATGTTACATTAAATATGTCAAATTAGTCAATGGCAGCACAGGATGATGGAGTCCTTGCAGCCATTTATGATATTTGTTGCCTTTAATAGAAGAAAGAAGCTCCAGTGAACCCAGGACCCTGCTTTTAGTTTGAAAGAGAATAGCCATCTTGCTGTTGTTGGGTTTCAGTTTAGTGCAAGTCAGCCACTGCTCAGCCAAAGATAATAGCTGAACAAAGAGGCTATTTCCTCTGGACTCTTTTTCACAGAATTCAGAGTACTCAATGTGAAAAAACGCACACCTAGCACATGCCCCCTGAGTTGATGAAAACTTATGTTAATTGTCAATATTAACATATCACAGGTTATCTTTTCCACTGAGATTAAGTGAATCACTGATTGATAACAGTATCACTAAGCTTTGATGGCTGACAAAAATTCAGGTCCTGGACTTCTTTTCTCTTAAATTTTTTGTATCATCATCCTTGAGGAGTGTCCTTTTTGGACACTACTAGCCTGATGGACTGGCATCTGGACATGACAGCTTCACTTTTACACTCAGGTAAGTTGTACATGCACCCAGAACCACACAAAGACCAGTGAATTTTCCCACTGGTATCTCCTCAGTCTTCCAGTTCACCCTCTCAATCCCTTACTAAAGGAGTACCAGTAATACCAACCTATCCATTTGCCCCAGCCATAAGCTCATCTTATGTACCAAGGAGTGAATATGCACACTGGTCCACTCATTATCTCTCTAGCACCACTAGTAAAGACATGTTTCTATTTCTGCATTCTTGGCTTGTGAGTAGGACATACTTTTTCTTAGTCACTCCACTTTTCCAGTTTTTTTTTTTTCTTTAGAGATAAAATTTTCATTTATTTTTGTCATTTCATAGTAATATTTGCAGCTTTCCTGTCTGTTGCCCTCAGCATTGTTTAGTCTTTGTTATCATTGCAATGGAGTGGAGAAGAGAGAAGCTCTATATGAATAGCAATGCTTCTGACTTTTTAAAGACTGATGCTTTTGTGTCTCATGTAAGAGATATTAAACATTAGTCAATGAAACTGCACAGTGTATCAGACAGTTTGTCCACCCTTTATTTTCCAATTTATTTTACCACATGAGAAATAAAAACCTCAGACACAAGTCAGCCCAATAATGAAGAATCTCTTCTGCTAACAAGCACTGCATTACCAACTAAGTTAAAGGATAGAATTGGGTGTTTTACAGGAATGTACAATGAGGAGATAACCCTGACCTGCATGTACTACCTCCAAGAAAGATCAAGAGGATCTGTGAATGATAACTAGAGTAATCATTTCAAAGCCTTCAGCTGGAAGAGGTGGGCCATGGTCGCCCCATTGCTGCTGTGCACCTATAGCGATGCAAGGTTTTTTTTCCTACTGCATTTATATAAAGCAAGCAAAGACTGTGTGCTTCTCCAGTTATAATTTGTACCTGCCACAGCATTACATAAACATCTGCCCACTCACTCTGGCTCACCTCAGCTGCAGTGATTTATACTTTACAGCATGGAGCTCAGTCTGCTTCATGGCTGCCCCTAGACAACCATGTGCTGGTGTAACTATTGCTTTGGAATTGAAGCTAGAAACTAAAGGCTGAGTGACTTTTGAGCTTATCCCCACATAAGCTGATTCCTCAGGCATCAAACATCCTTTGCTTCACCAAAATACTTCTGGCCAATACTTCTACCAGGTCCCCAAGGACAAAGCTTGAAGCTATCACAATCAGCACAGTAGATATAACTTCACTCATTTGGTCTTCTATGCTAAATTTTATTTTATATTAATTTTATTTCATAGTAGCTTGTATTTCTGTAAACCTCCATAATTTTTATATAACTACCTCCAGAAGTAGTTCTTAACTCTGCCCTTTCAAAATATGTGATTCTCTACTACAACCATCCACGATTACCTCACAAAAACTTACAATTATGTGGCACATCACAACCTTGTTTTTTCATTGAAGGACTTCAAGAAAATGAATGGTTCATAAAATTATTCCAGTGATCCATGGTCTTCCCTTGTCTTGTCTTCAGGGTATGTTTCTAGAAGCAGCAAAAAAGGAAGCTCTGAAAACTTTCCCATTAAGAAAAAAAAACCCCAAAACACAAAACCACCTCAGTCCTTTCTACATACCTAAAGGCTAATTATTGCAACTGTGATATTAAAATATTCTCAAAATAATTTCTTTCTGACACACACTCTGCTGACGTACAATAAAAGCTTTTAAAAATATCTCGCTCACCTTTCATACTCATTCACATACAAAACTCAGCTTTGTTGAATTTCTAAATGTTAATTCACAGCTCTTCATTCATCAGATATAATTTTTTTTATTATTAGTAGCTGTTATGTAATTTGCAGGACTTTAAATGTCAGCTTCATTCAGCTATCTGCATACACACCTGCTGATATTTCTTGAATATCTTTATGAACATGTAGAAAAAAAGTCTTGCTTAGATTTTTCAGAGTGTATAGAGTAACTATAATTCAGAGAGTGTACTTTGGTAACTATGACGTTCTGGAAGTATAAGAAAAGGAAAATGGTTTTGCTAATGGACACAAATTCATACAGTTTTGTATTGGCTATCTCAAAACCATACATATTACAATTAATGTCCAAATTTCCTTATGTTCATTAGGTACTTCAAGTTTATTCAGAAAAGAAAAAAGCAGGAAAGTTCAGGAGCAGCATACATCTGCTTCTGAAATTAGAGTTTCCTTAACATGTTTCTATAAATGGAAGTATCTGTTAATCTGAATCCAATCTCAACTGATTTAGGGAGATGTGTTTATACACTAGCAGTTAGGGGATTTTATAGCAGCACGATTCATCAGTTTAAAGATGTCCAGAGTTTCTGAGCAGTAAGTATGCATTCCTAGGAAATGGCATTAGTGCCCTGAGGACAACATATTCACTGATATTGCAATTAGAACTCATTTGAATGAGAGTGTCAGATATGAGGTCCATGCACAGCTGGATCCCCATTATTGCAACCCCAGGTAAGAAAACAAGATGAAAAATGTCTAAACGAGACTATGTATAGGAAGTGGATTGGTATCCCCCATTTGTAGCCCCCATTTGTAGCATAGGAAAAAAAAAACCAAAAACAAACTCACATGCAGTGGGGAGAAGAGTAAAATAAACAGCAATGTGTCCTCTATTTCACTTCCTAAAACCAGCCAGACTTCAGGAATTTTTCATGAACTTTTGTACCTTCCACATTTTTAACTTCTATCTTCTTTCTCTCCAGATGATTTTCATACTTTGCATCAAAATGTAGGAATCAGACTGAACTTTAGGAACCCAGAGGTAGATGTATGATCTGTGGGCTTGAAACTGGAGTAATGGAAGGGTCGGGCTCCCTGACTGCCACTCTATGCCCATGGGCAGCCAGCTCATACTTAACTGAATTGTTTACTGAGGATAACAGTAACCTCAGCGTCTACCAGGATAACCCCCAAGTGACCACAGTCCTAGATTTGGCAGAGCTTCCAGCTTTTGAAGGAGTGATTCTACAATACATATACTCTACAAGGACCTACCACTTTCACTGTACCAGCAACACTCAAGGGCAGGAACTCTGTTTCCTGACATTCTTCACAGTAAATGTTCCACATAAGCAGACCCCTTTCATATGGGTGATGGTGCAGCACCAAAGACCATTGAGCAATAATTCACACCCACAGAAAGTCTTGCCAATCCAGGAAATATTTCTTTGGAAGTGAGTATTACATAAACACATATTTCTGTGTTGACGTTATTTGAATTTTTTATGTGCCATGCCTAACTGAAGGACAGAGCACTCCCCTTTCTGTTCCCACCCATAGATAACACCAAGACCCAACTCTTCTACAGCCTCAAACTGCTGTTCTTTAGACAAAGGGCTTTATAAAGACTTAGGCCAGATATTCTACTGGTGCTTTTGACAGCGGTGACAATATCCGTTTTCAGTAGTTTGCCAGTTCGAACATCAATTCACTGAACCATTATAAAACACTCAAAATCATCCAGTAGCAACACAACATGGTCTGGGAAAGGCTCTGATGGAGGGTTTCTCAGGCTGCAGCCTCCACAAAGGCTCACAGATACATATAACCTTGGACTTCTTCTGATCTTCCCTTTCCATTTGTCCCTCCTCCCATTACTTTAGCTGAAATGACTCCATCCCTCCTGATGCAGTCATCTTTCCATAGCTACATCCCCCAGATTTGCCTTTTGACAACAGCACCTGTGCTCTCCTTTGAGTGCACTCCAAAGTCTTTCCTGCTACTCTTGCTAATTAAGAGGTTTCTAAATTGGAGTGATGGAAGTGGGTGGAACTGTCATGGTTTAACTCCAGCTGGCAAATAAGCACCACCCAGCCACTCACTCACTTTCATCCAGTGGGATGGAGGAGAGAATTGGAGAAAATAGTGAAAAAACGTATGGGTTGAAATAAAGACAGTTTAATAGGTAAAGTAAAAATTGTGCACACAACTCAAGCAAAACAAGGAATTAATTCTTCGGCAGATAGATGCTCAGCAGTCTCTAGGAAAGCAGGGTTCAATTGTAAATGGGACTTGGGAAGGCAAAATGCTGCTAAATCTGAATGTCCCCCCTTTTTTTCACCAGATTTTATTTTTGAGCATGACATCACATGGTCTGGGATATCTCCTTGGTCAGTTGTGTCAGCTGTCCCAGCTTTGTCCCCTCCAGCTCCAAGTGCACCCCAGCCTCCTCAGTGGCAGGGCAGTGAAGAAGAGGAAAAGGCCTTTACTCTGTGTGAACACTGATCAGCCATAGCTAAAACATCCATGCATGATCAACATTGTTTCCAGAAAAAAATCCAAAGCATTATTCCATACAAGCTATGGAAACAAAAAACTATCCCAGACAAAACCAGCACATTCTCCACCCCTTACTCCATACCATTTACATGATATTCCAGTCCCACACATCCTCATCAACCACCACTTTCCTTCCCTTCCTTTGACATAATATGCAGACAACATTGCTTCAGTCTATTTGAATAAAATGCCCACTAATATCCACAAAGTGCCCAATGAGTTAATTTAGTCCATGACTTCAGGCTCCATGTGTTATGGGGGCACTCAGGGCAGGAGAGGTGGTGTTTTACATGGAGTTACTGGGCACCAAAGCTGGACATTTTGCAGGGCCACCTGCAAAATGCCCACTAATATCCACAAAGTGCCCAATGAGTTAATTTAGTCCATGACTTCAGGCTCCATGTGTTATGGGGGCACTCAGGGCAGGAGAGGTGGTGTTTTACATGGAGTTACTGGGCACCAAAGCAGCTCAGGTCAGGTCACTGCTGCACTTGCACCTCCTTGTAAGACTTGTGCTCCATTGGTTCGGGTGGTTCCTGCCACTGCACATCCTGTAACATGCAGCTCAGGTGTTTTGAGATGTACCTGCTGTGGTGTGGACTTATCCATGACCCCAGATGCAGCCTCTATCCCAGTCAGAACCAGCACAAGGAGCCAGAAGTTATCTAGGGAAAGAAGCATGAAAACAAATCTAGACATACATAAAATGCTGCAGCTACAATATTTCACCAATGCTATGTTCACTATATCACACTAAAAAGAAAAAATTAATTCTGTTGACTTATGACCAAGAAAATAAATAGGAGATCTCCCCCATCTCTCTGTTTATGAGTGTTGGTCCCATTGCACCAGTATGCTGTCCTCTTCCTCTTGTCTTCCTACAACACCAATCACTCTTAGTCCCAACCAGTCATGGGCAGGACTCTCATCCCAGATCTATGAGAAAATCTGAGCAAAACTAGAAACAAGAACTTCAGTGATGTTCCTTAACAAAGGCAAGGCAGAAAAATAAAAGACATTTGCTCCTTTTATGAGAGCTAGGACTGCTGTGACATGTAGGCCAATTAGATGTGCTAATTTGTACTAATATCTTCTCCAAGTGCTTCTACCTTGCAAGGATAGTAGGACCAGAGATTCTGAATGTGCACTACTGCAGTTCCCTGCAGTTACTTTTCCTCACACAGTCTTGCCAGTGTTATTTCTCCTTATTCAGCTTCAGTAATAATCACAGATAACAAAGCAGTTGCCTTATGTATTTTATTCTTTGCTGGTTTGTGGATTTGGGCTTTTTTGGGGTTGTTTGTTTGTGGAGGTTCTTTTGTACCGTTTTGGTGGATTTTGGTTTCTTTTTTTGCTTGGTCAGTGGTTGTTTATGTTGTGGCTTCATGCGTTTCTGTCAATTTTGTCATTTTGCTGTTTTGCTTTAATCTGACTGGGTTACACTGCTCTCTAATTTGTTTAGGCACTTAAGCATTATTCGCTCTTCCTTTAAAATTAGTTTTGGAGGAGCAAAGGGTAAAAAGTGGTTTTTTGCTACATTACAAGTTTTGGGTTGGGGTTTTTTTGGTTGGTTTTTTTTGGTGGTTCTTTTGAGAAAGGATTATTTTGGCATGTCAAACTGAAAACATTTTAATGGAAAAAGAAATAAAAAAACTGCCTGCAAAGGACAGCTGAAGAATTAAAGTTCAACCTGTTAAAATATATTCTGACAGGTATTTTCTGGCTGTTAATACTGACTTGATTTAATAACAACACTCTGTGGGGACCTGACAAAACTGTTGATGGAAAGCAGGCAGGGAAGCTCATGTGGCCTGTCTTACCTTCCGGGCTCCTTAGCTCTAAGGATGGACAGATTTTTGGTTACCAGCCTCATTGGGAAGGGAGCAGTCAAAAGTCCTGACAAGCTGTCTGGCTTCCTGCGCTCCTTCTTTGGCCAAGAGTCAGTTCCCTTCTCACAGAAGTTTTCAAAAATATTGGTTTACATTAGTTCTCCTAAGGCAAGATGCTAAAACCTTTCTATTCCATAGAATATTTATCACTTTCAAAGTGTTGTTCCAAATCAAAATGTAAATAAATTGAAAATAAAAAAAACTTCTTTCTGTATCTAATCACACACAGTTCCTCAGACTAGTAATCTAAAGAAAATTATCATTCAACCGCTGAAGTCTGAAAGACTCATTATTCCCTGTTCACTGTTTGTGGTGCCCTGGGTGGTTAAATTGGGCCATGCTACAGCTAGAAAGAATGTAAGCACTGGATTTTAATGGGGCTAAGACTTCACTTCCTTACACAGTTAAAACATTGTCTTCATAGCATAGCTCCAGCTACACACTGAAGAGACCAACAGTGTAAGACTTGCCAGTGATTCCCATGCTCAGCCAGTGGCAATTTTTCTAGTGACTTCAGTAAATGTTGAGGATTTCACAAAAAAAGAGGAGAAAAATGGTTAAATGCCTGAAAAGACTTACATGGGAAAAGAAGGAAGCTCAAAATTCATACAGCTTAGCTAAGCAGTGACTCAGAGGGATCTGATTGCCATTCTCAGATGTTTCAGAGAGGTTCAACACATGGGTGGGGAGGAACTACTCAGGATAACAAGGGAAAGGAAGCAATATGATTGCAGACAATTTGGATTGAGCTGGAGGCATATCTTCTCAATAGTATGACTTCTTAAACTGTGAAACAATTTGCAAGTGAGACGGTGATGGTCTCAGAGTTTTGGTCACTTACTGCCAGATGGGGAATCCATCTGCTGATGAATAATCCTGTTGTAGAAGTAGATAGACTTGATAGATGTTTTTTTTATTAATTGTTTCTACTATGGTTTCAAGTTTCCGGGATCTGAGGATGGAAAATATAGAAGCAGGTAGAAAAGGTAGAGGTGGGTACACTTTTACTGCTGTTTTTTACTTTAAGAAATTAGTATCTCTATGTAACCAGTTATTGGCTGGGACAGCTTCCAGTATGATGCCTGAACAGATTGGGAGCAGCCCTGCTGAGGAGGACTGGGGGTGCTGGTGGGTGAGAGGGTGGACATGACCCAGCCATGGGCACTCACAGCCCAGAAAGCCAATTGTGTCCCGGGCTGCATCCAAAGCAGTGTGGGCAGCAGGGCCAGGGAGGGGATTCTGCCCCTCTGCTCTGCTCTGCTCTGCTCTGCTCTGCTCTGCTCTGCTCTGCTCTGCTGAGACCCCACCTGGGTCCCAGCACAGAAAGGACATGGACCTGTTGGAGCAAATACAGAGGGAGCCACTAAGATGATTAGAAGGATGGAGCAACTCTCCTATGAGGAAAGACTGAGAGAATTAGGTTTTTTTCAGCCCATAAAGAGAAGTCTTCAGGGAGACCTAATTGCAGCCTTCCAGTACATGAAGGGAGGCTACAAGAAAGATGGAGAGGGAGATTTTACAAGGGTGTGTTGTGACAGAACATGGGGGAATGGTTTCAAACTGAAAGAGATTAGCTTTAGATTAGATGTTAGGAAAAAAATCTTTACTGTGAGGGTGTTGAGGCAATGTAACTGCTTTCCCAGAGAAGCTGTGAATATCCCATCCCAAGAAATAGAATCATAGAATCACAGGATCATAGAACCATAGAATATCTAGAGTTGGAAGGGATCCATCACTGTGCCCAACTCCAGGCCCTGTGCAGGACACCCCAAGAGTCACCATGTGCCCAAGAGCATTGTTCAAACACTTCTTAAACTCTGTCAGGTTTGGTACTGTGACCACTTCCCTGGGAAGCCTGTTCCAATGCCCAGCCATCCTCTGAGTGATAAGCCTTTTCCTGATATCCAGCTTAGACCTTCCCTGATGCAGTTTCATGCTATTCCCTTAAATCCTGTCTCTTGTCACAAAAGTGAAAAGACCAGTGCTTACCTTTCCACTTCCCCTTGTGAGGAGGGGTATGTAAGACCATATTGGATGGAGCCCTGAACAACTTGTTCTAGTGAAAGGTTTCTCTGTCCATGGCGGGGGGTTGGAACTAAATGATCCTGAAAGTCCTTTCCAACCTCAGCCACTCTATGATTCTGTTATTTTATTTTTTTTATTCTGTGTCATTGTTCTTTTTATTTTATCTTTTTTATTCTGTGTCATTGTTCTTTTTTTAAATCAACCTATTGTTTCAATCCCTCCAATCTAAAATTTCCTTAAGTTTAATAGCATTCTCAAAATGGAACTAATAGAAACATAAACCATGTGTATCTGTTCTTGCTAAAAACTAACAACCATTATGCCAAACTGATAATATTTAAATAGGCTTACAGAATGGTGTAGTTACACCAGTACTAAAAAGTATGTATGCACATTTTCTTCCTGTTCTGTCCTTGGGTAATAACAACATTAATGACTTACATTTATATAAGTATATATATTTATATATTATATTTATATTCTATATAAATACATAAATATTTACATATTGGTTATATAAAAATAAATATATATTTTATGAATATATTATATATTTATATTATATATATACTATACATATTTATATAGTACTATTCTAAAAGGAGACCAATTGCTGCACAAACTGGTTTCACAGACAACACACTAGAGACATTTTAGTCAGAAGTGTAGCTAAAGGCTGAAGAGAGCAATAGCATTAGAAGTCTGGATTTATATGGCTTGGAGACAAAGATGCCTCCAGATGAAATAGCAACATCATTTAGGCCAGGGCTGAGCACATTTCTTACATCAGTAATGGCTTTTGGGACCATGAACAGCATCACTATCCCAGCTTTGCAGGAACAAATGGGAGATTTTAAACTGCAATGTGTATTATGTTAAAGGTATACTCCTTAAGGAATGAAAAGAAAATACTGACCCAGCTTAGGATTCAAAAATGTGTATTTGAAAATGAACTTCAAATACTGGAACCAAGCAGCTTAAAGAGAGTTTTCTAGGGTATGTGGTAATGCACAATAAAGGAAGTGATGCTTAGACAGAGACAGGATTTATAGCTCAGACAAGATACAGGTCCTGACATATTCATATTACCTAAAACTTTTTCTGACTAACGCAAGCAGAAAGAAAAATCACAATTGCACTGGGGTTTCAACTTTGTGAACCAGCATGTTCCATATGCTCTTCTTTAACTACCCACACCTTTTCTAGCCCCTCATCACCCACATCTAAGCCACAGCACAACATAACCAGGGTTAGATTTTAAGAAACTGTCAATTTTACTCATGCACTGACATCCCTCTTCAGAAGTCTGATGTCCTTAGTCATGAAAGGTTTTCAAAAGCACCTACTCTGAAGTTTGGAAAAAGTTTGCAAGACAAAGTGTGCTTACAGCTTATGAAAATGTGAGAAAACCAGGGCAAAACCTGTCATTTGTATAATTCATGTTAATTGCAATTCACACTGTTGGATAAGTGCTTGATATTAAACAACACAACAAAGATAGGTGAGACTAATATAACAGGTTTCCTGGAATAAATAATTCCCCAGCAAGAGAGTGAAGGAGATATGCTCTGTCCCAGCCTTTTTGTCTCAGCCATCCTGTAGTACAGAGCAACACAAAAGAGGTCAAGAAACAGAATGAGGACAGAGGTACTGAAAAAAGCACTGAGCATCCCTGCAAATGTGCAAAAACACCCAGACCAAGTAGTCAAGGGAGAAACAGAAGAGCAGAAATGAGGTAAAGGTGAAGCACAGCTCAGTCAAGTTTCAGCTGATTGTGCAGGTGCAAAGTAAGCAGCCATGGTAAAGAGAGGGTTACAATAGCTAAACTGAGAGGATGAAAGGTGGGACAACGATTTTAGAAGCAAACTCAGAAAGATTGCAACAATATTGGCCTAAATTCCCTGCTTCCTGGGAAATAAAAAAGGACTTTAGAATCATAGAATGTCTTGGTTGGAAAAGACTTTAAAGATCATCTAGTCAGAACCCCTCTGTCATGGGCAGGGACACTTTGTACTAGACAAGGTTGCTCAGAGCTCCATCCAGCCTGGCCTTGAAAACTTCCAGGGATGGGTCAGCCATGACTTCTTTGGGCAGCCTGTTTCACTGCCTCACCACTCTCACAGCAAAGAATCTCCTTCTAGCATCTAACCTAAAACTACTCTCTTTTAAGTTTAAAGTCATTCTCCCTTGTCCTTGTAAAAAGCCCCCTCTGCAGATTTCTTGTAAGCTCCCTTTTGATCTGGAAGGCTGCTCTAAGGTCTCCCTGGACTCTCCTTTTCTCCAGGCTGAACAACCCCAGCAGTCTCAGTCTTCTTGAGAGGACAGCTGCTCCAGCCCTCTGAGCACTCTGTGGCCTTCCTCTGTACCTGCTCCAACAGGTCGATGTCCTTGTTATGTTGGGGGTCCAGAGCTGAAGCAGCACTGCAGGTGGGGTCTCACAAAGGCAGAGAGGAGAGGCAGAACCACGTCCCTCTACCTGTTGGCAGCACTGCCTGCAGCCTAGGATACTGCGACTTTTGGGATATGACTGATATTTCCAGGTTGTCTTGATTTCACTTTTTGTACAATAGGTTAAAACAACAAAAGATCTTTCTATTTTGCTATCCATACTGGTCTCACCCCTTAAAAATAAATTTCTGAGTGCTGGGTCCATCAGTCTCTGCATGAAGTTGGCTCCTGATACAGGGAAAGTTTTGTGAGGGAAACAATTTACAACCAAATGTTTTTGGCAGAAGTGATTTGAAATAGCTTATTTAGTTCTTTCATGCCTTGCCCATGCTCAGGCTCTTCCTGTGATGCCTTTTCAGCTGCAGTCACAGCACAATGCAGCCCACATCAGGCAGCAGCACCCTCTGAGGATCTGACTCTCTGGGGGAAGCCAGCCCAGCCAGGTTGCCCAACAGGCTTGGCTTTCTAAAGGGCCATGACACAACTGTGCCTGGAGCATCACCAAGATGTCATACTTTTGATATTTTAGCATTTCAAAAGATCAGGTCTAGTGATGTTGTGGAAATGTGGAGGGAAAAGCTGAAGGTTGACAAAGAAAAACACAAAGTAACAGGAAAGAGGAGCATCAGCATTACATCAGACTTTTTACTGGCTAAAATCTGCAGTGTAACTCCAGTGTGCATTTGGCCCACTGGATAGAAAGTGCTCTACACTCTGACTCTTGTATTTCTACCACGTACTTGGATAAAAGCATTCTGTATATCTTTCCACCTACTCTTCCTGAGGGAAAGGTGTTTTGTTATAGCAGGAGCAACATGCCATGGGATCTGCTCTGTACCTCTCACCAACAAAAGCCAAAGACAAATGTGACCCTCTGAGATTTCATGCTTTGCAATCAACCAAATGTGAAAAGGGCTCAGCCATGAAAAGAATAAGGAGAAACCTATCTGACAAATGCCTTTGTTGCATATAGCTTTTCATTTTAGGCTTCCTTTAATCCACTATAGCATCCTATAAAATATATCTCCATTCTACTGTCTCTTTTAAGGGAAGTCTCTTGATGATTTTTTGTTCTCTATTTCTGCTCAATTGGATTGTATCATATTTTTGCTCTTCAAATTTTCTCTCCTTCTCAGGATTTCAATCTCATATCTCCTTTATCTCTACCCATCAATCTCTTTTCTTTTACTTACCCAATGTCTCAAATTCTGTCTTTGAAACAAAGACAGCAATTCAATCTTTTCAAGTCCTCGGGTCTGTGAAAATCTGTACAAATTCACTCCCTGACCCTCAGTGCCTTTTGTGTTATCATTCAATTTTCAAAAGATTTAAAGATGTATAAAAATTAGTTTAAATGGTAAATATTACTGTATTATTTTGGAAGATCCAAAGCAAAGCAAAATAGGAATGCTAAGAACCCTGAGAAAAATTAAAGACTTATCTTTGAGAGCAGACCTGCCTGAGATTAAAAATTAGACTTAAGTTAGCAATGTGTGATTGCAACCAAGAAAGCAAACCATACCCTGAGCTGCATCAAAATAAGCAATGATTTTCCCCCTCTACCTATCTCATGAGAATTTATTCTGTGTTTCAAAGTAAAGCTATTTGTTTATGGTAGAGTGAACATTATTAAATATCTTAAAGAACAGGGCTTCGGCTACTCGTTTTCTTAAGCTGAGTAGTTGTCTTGTCTTACAAGGTCTAGCTTAGCTCCTTTTGGGGAGTCTCACAATTTATGGAAGATGTGTGTGAGACAATGCAGACCATCAGTGTGTACATAGTAACAACAGCATAGAATAAAAGCATCTCCACTGTTAAGCTCTGTCCCCATTTATCAGCTCTGATTCATACAGAGCTATCAGACATTTAGGGATTCCTGGCTGGTATCAGTCTCAAATGCCTGGACCAACTGTTACCTGATTTCCATATAGTTACCTGATTTCCATAATTCTTAAACTAACACAATTAAGGTCAGAAAGTGGCCACTCTAGGGTTTCTCCTTCAGTTAGCAGAACCAAAGAGGCAGTCAGAAAGCAGAACAGAAGTAACAAAAAAAAAATCCTTAAAACATACAAATAACAAAGAAACAAAACCCAACGGTTTTTTTCAATTTCTTACTGACTCTTATAAGAAAAATGTTGGGGTTTTTTTGTATCTGAAGTATAACAGGCATTAGCAGTCAAATAGATTCTTTGAATTTAATTAATGGAAAGCCCTACAGTAAAGGAGAATAACTTCCAGTTGACCCAACATAAGAACAGCGTTCTTCATGAGCATTTGAGATAAAGCCTTGGTGTCCATGCAAATTTCTATCTGAATAACAAAAATGTTTAATGCATATGTATGATGGCAATAGTGAACTTCAAAACAATTTTACTGTGAAGCTGTTACATCTTGTTTTGAATACACAGAGTTGAAGATTTCCATTAAAAATAAAATGTTTCATTCCACTCTAGCTATTCTGTACACACTGGTTGGGGGTTTTTTCCATTTGCTTTTCTTGTTTTGTTAGAGTTAGACCCAAAATCATAACATTTTAATCTCAAAGTAAATCTTCAGAAAATGTGTGGGTTCGTTAAAAGCAGTAAAACATGCCATGTGGGAAAGGATAATCTGTCTCTTTATAAATATTTGGTGTAATACTCCTGCATGTGAAGGCTAGAACAACTGGGTAAAGGGAGATGGAGGGGAATATATAACTAAGAATTTCACTCAGAATCTTCCTTTTTTTCCCCTCTCAAATGTGAACCAAAGCATTCTGAATGTACTGAGAAATGTAGATATTTTCAGGTTTCTGAAAGAGCAGAATCATCAGTGCCAGATGATGAGGGGCAGCTCTTAAAGGCCTTCCAGTCATCTCAAGTGAAAACATTAGAAGTGTGTGCTTTGGAGCAACCTGAGATCCTAAGTTTCAACATCATTAACAATCTGAATTTACCACAGCCACATATTTTTAAGCTTACTCAAAACATTTTCCCCCTTGTATTGATGAATGCATCCTGTGACACCAAATCCTCCCTCAATAGCTTCAGCTTCTGTGGAGTGACATCTCAATCCTGAACCGTTCTCTACCAGGATAAATGCAATGGACACCTGGGTTCAACTGAAGAACCTGCCACTGGTTATGGCCCAAAGCAAAATTAATTTGTGTTCTTTCTTGACTCTGTTGTGATAATAGAGCATCTGGGTTATTTTTCTGCCAAATAGGTACATTAATGCAACAAAATCAAATATCAGAAAACCAAACATCATGATATAAAGACTTTCATCAACTTCTTGGACTGTTTAAAGAACTCATTTCTGAAAGCAACTTTCCACTGTCTGGATACTCAGAAACACCAAAGATTCTGCATAATAATTTCAGAAATTTTGAATGCATAAGATAGTTTCAGTAGGAGCAAATGAAAAATACTTCTCACCACTATTTCCAACTCCTCTTCACTGATGAGGAACTCATGCTGTCCGGTTTCATGTGAAGAAGCAAAGGTTTGCTACAATTAATGACGAAAAATCTTCCTGGAAAGAAGGATCTGAAAAAAACCCCCAAGAAACAAATACCAAACAACCAACCCCCCCCAAAACTTAAAACCACAAACAAAGAAACAAAAAACCTAGCCCAACAAAATATTCAGCGATTTTCATTGAATGTTTTGAAGGGCTTGTGACAATAACTCCATGTATTATGTTCTTAACTGCTTTTTTCTCCATCAAATAGATTCTCAAACCTGAAATATGTAGCTGATTTCAAGAATAACTAAAAAAATAAAAGGTAATACCACCTGCACCATAAAATGCAAAATGAAAAATATTTGCCTCTGTAAAACATACTTAAAAGACTACATTTCAAACTAGTTTCTATGACTACCAACAATGTGCTTCAGGATATTTTCTTTAAAATGTCATCATCCTGCCATCGTGTGCCAATTTGAGGTACTGCTCACTAAGTGTGTTTAATTTTGAAATCATGAGTCAGTTTTACAACTTGGACATCCTATCACTAGAAAAATGCATGCTGCAATATAAAGATCAGGTTTCAAGGACTTGTAATTATAAAAATGCTAGTATGCTGAATGAGAATGATTAATGCATATATAAAAAGTGATACAATGACTGGCTTTGCTTCTTTTACTTCAGAGCCAATGATATATAATATAAAACAGTTGGGAAACCAACAGTTAAACTGATGACATTGGTAGCATTAGCACTTTACGTGAAGAATAAAGAACAATTTCAGTGTTCGGCTTTCCCTCCTTTGTCCTAGTCTCATTCAATTCCAAGCTGTGCAGAAGGTGGTCACCTTGCCCTTCACTGCAATATTAAGTCAGCTGTATCAGGTATGCCACTTCAGATTACTCAGTTTTGGCAGATTCCATACAATACAAGGTGGGAAAAGGAGGGAAATCTGCTCTTCTTTCTGCTTAGGCTGCAGAACCCAAAATCTCTTTCAGTGTCTGGGTGCATAACCAGACAGCTCCCAGCTCTGTACCAGAGGTGGGAGGCTGGTGTGCAGGCATGCACCAGCCTCCCTCTCCACTTCCACACAGAGATATTTGAGCACACACCCTTAAATCCCAATAAATAAGCAGAGACACAATGTTTCTCTTCTCTTTTGTGCCACTGAACAACCGTACAACTCCATCTGTATAAGGTAACAACTCCTCAGCTTCTATTCCAGCCTTGAAGTTGAAACCTTTCATGCCACACAAAGAGGCAGCAGCCTCTTTTCTCATCTGCTTCTTTAGTGCTAGACTATGTTGAGTTTGCATGACCCTCCTAATCCCCCTACTGACAGATGCCAGTTTGCTGTGTGAATGCATTGTCAACATGAAAGTGAATTCACACAGCACTGATCTGTACTCCTGAGGGTGCTGGTTTTGGCTAAGACAGAGTTAATTTTATTCACAGTAACAACTACAGGGCTGGGGTTTTGATTGTGTGAAAATAGAGTTGACAATACAAAGATGTTTTTGTTATTTCTGAGAAGTGCTTACACTGCAACAGGGAATTTTCTGCTTCTCACACTGCCTGGCCAGTGAGGAGGCTGGGGGTGCACAAAGAGTTGGGAGGGGACAGAGCTGGGACAGCTGACCCCAAATGACCAAAGCCATTTGTCTTCCCAATTCTCTGGTATGTGCATCTCCTGCTCCACTGGAGATGGCTGAGAAAATCTGCCTGCCCCTGAAAATGGTGAATGAATTCCCTGGTTTGCATTGCTTCCATGAATGGCTTTTACTTCACTTGTTAGATTGCCTTTATTTCAGCCCAGAAGTTTTCTCACTTTTAGTCTTGGGATTCTTTCCCCCATCCCACCAGTGGAAAGGGACCGAGCTTAGCTGCCAGCTGGGGTTAAGCCACTACACCAAGCCTCTAAGTGTATTACTTCAATGAACAGTGCAGATTTTAAAAAACAAAACCAAAACCAACACCCCCCAAAAAACCAAACCCACAAACAAAAAAAAAACCACCCAAAACAAAACCAACCAAACAAAATAAAACAAAATAAAAACCAGACCAAAACAAACGAACAAGGCCAAAAAATGCTTCCGACCCTGATGAAAAAGCCCTCATAACTTTCATAAAACCTCAAATTCAGAAGGTATGATTGAAAATAAATCACATAAATTCAGCCAGCTGCTACAGAAGCAAAACATTCCCTAGAAAGTTATTTAAAATCTCCACAAGGAATCTGGACTATCTCTTCTCCAGCTGAGGTGGGTTGTAACTGCTGTGTATCCATGTATGACTTTGTCCAATAAAATAATTCAGAAATAGGAAGCTGCAGCCCCCAGAGCAGAGCAAGGCAATACTACTTCGCCTGGTAAAATGTTTTACATCTGCTGCCATCCCTACCACTGCTCATACTTAGGACCTTTCCATGGCAGTCAGCCACTGGCAAGCTCAGTGCAAAGGTTTCTCATCAAAAGCAGTTGTTTCTTCATTTAGTCTTCTGCCTTCATTCCCTTATGATCAGAAATAAGTTGCCATTCATCCCTGGCTTTGTATTAGGATGATTTAACAAACTTCCTTCAAGATATCAGCAATAATGACCTTAACTCGTTCAGCAGAATTCCCTCATCCTCTCTGAAACTTCCAATCAAACAACTAAAGAGAAAATACTACACATCTGACCCACAGAGCAGCCCTCAAACAGATCCCAAACAGATCCAGTCAGCACAAGCAACTCACAAACACTCTGATCTAAAGCCAGGGTTCTGGACTGAACATAGTCTGGCTTTAGACCAAGGCATGGTAGAATACCCACCCTCAACCCCCACTTTATCTGACTGTACGTATTATTGATCAAGAGTGGGGGCAGGAGACTCAGGAAATTCTTTAAAATACATTCCATATAGGAATGGAAGGAGCTGAGATCCTCCTCACTGGGGTCCTGGAGAACTGTGCTGGCAAGCCACAGCTTCATCAACTGACTGAGGGCATTCTCTTGAGTATCTAAACACAGGCATCAGGAGGAATCAGGGGTACAAACAGTAACATTTGCAAACTCCTCCTTGTCCTCCAACATATAAAACAATGCCATTCATTGAGTTGATCAGATCAATTAATAGATGATTAACAGCTGCCTAAATCTGAGCAAGAGTCAGTAGGGGGAAATTTGTAGCTACTGAGTGAAAAAGCCAGTTTTGCTGAAGGTAGAAGCAGACTTTGAGTGTACAGGCCTTTTCCAAAAAAATACACACCTGAAAAGCCAATATAAAGTTTCCACCCCAGCATTCAGGAGTTTTTGGTCAAATCTCCAAAGAAAGAAGAGCTTTGCATGAGTAGATGCTGATGCAGCCCCAAGGCCTGACTTCACCACTTACTGCCCAAACTGCTCTGGGACAGTAAAATACCCTGCACCGTGTAGCTGTGATTGTGAATTATATTCAGGAAATATATTCCTACAACTAACATAACGTCCCCCACCCCCCAAAAAAACCCCAAAACCAAACAACAAATCCCAAATTAGTCTGGAAGCTTTGGAGAGCAATAAAAATGTCTACAGTTTTGACATTTTCCTTAACTTCTTCTAAAGAACTGGAAAGCAATTCCCTATAAGCATGATCCATGATTGAGAAAATAGTTTGAAGAGAATTTTTGTTTCAATTTTACTGGAAGTTTTTAAATATCTGTCAGGAAACCAGCCTCAGCTCAGTGGCATCAGTGAGCTGCTTTAACCCCTTACAGTCCAAGCCCTCCTGGTGAGCTTAGCAAGCAACATGAGCTTCTTTCCTTTTATCTGTACCAACACATCCTTACTGCTGGAACTATGAAACACTTCCAACCTTCAGCCAAATTAAAAACCAGATTAAAAGCCAGATATTTTGAGTTTTATCTTGAGGGATAACACAGACAAAAAGTCACCTGAACATTCTGAATTCAAGCTTAAATGTGAAGCTCCTACTTCAAATGCAATTAGTGCTGTCTGAAATACACATTAGCTTTCTTTTTGCTTTTGGAGGTCACAGATTATCTTTGTTGCAATTTATCCTTTACTCTAGAGATATGCTGTTCTGTGAGATAATACACATAAACTTTATTTAATCAGCTGCACAACTCCCACTGTAGCTAAAATTCCACTGAAAAAAACCAAAACCAAACCAAAAACTTGAAACAAAACTGCTTTAGCTCTACAGCACATCATCAACACTTCTCAGTAAAATTATCAAGGAACAAAAACCACTTGACCTTTGTGGATGAAAACACCAAACTTTTTGATACTAGCATCACTCTCTGTTTCTCTGCAGCTGCTTGAACAATGGTATTTGACCTGCTGTCTAAGTCTTATTTGATTTTCTGCTGCCTCTCTGCTATTTTTCCATTCTACGTTAATGGGAAGTTTAAGGTGTTTGTTTCTGGAACCATATTTTGATGTGGTTTTGTTGGCACTCTTGCTTGAGGCTGATGCATGCTGACTTGTACTCTTTGTTGTTTCAATCCCCACAGTAGTTCATATTGCTTTAGTTTGTGGGGTGGTTTGACCCTTGCTGGATTGCTGGGTGCCCACCAAGCTACTCTATCACTCCTCAGATGGACAGGGAGAAGAATACATAACAAAAGGTTCATGAGTCAAGAAAAGGGCAGGGAGAGATCACTCACCACTTACTATCATGGACAGAACACACTTGACTTAGGGAAATTGTGGATGGGACAGAGAGTGGTCAGAGAGTGAGAAAATGAGATTAGTTTTCTCACAACAGACTTGTGAGACTTTTTAGGGAGTTGTAGAAAAACAATGATAACTTGTTATTATAAACAACCTGCAGGTGGTGTTTTCCTATTCTCTGTTTTCCTGTTCTTCTCAATAATTGTTTGTGAGAAAGGTGTTTTTGTTGATTAGCCAATCAAGTGGAATGTGTCAGAACAGTCTATAAAAGAGTTTTCCGTATTAAAGTTGGTGTTGTGCAAACCAGCCTTCTGGTGAGTCTGTGTCATTTCTCACTTAATAATGATAAGAAATTGGTCTAATTTATTACTAATCAAAATCAGAATAGGATAATGAGAAGTAAAACAGATCTTAAAAGCACCTTCCCCACATCCCTTCCTCTTTCACGGGCTAAACTTTTTTCCCCGATTCTCTACTTGCTCCCTGCCAACAGTGCAGGGGGTGAGGGAATGGGTGGTACAGTCAGTTCATCATATTTTGATTCTGCCACTGCTTCCTCCTCAGGGAGAGGACTCCTTTTCCTGCTCCAATATGAAGTCTCCCCAATGGAGGACAGTGCTCCACAAACTTCTCCACAAACTGCGAGTCCTTCCTACAGGCTACAGTTCTTCACAAACTGCCCCCATGTGGGTCCCTTTCCATGGTGTGTAGTCCTTCAAGAACAGCCTACCTCAAGCATGGGTCCTGTGGGATCACAAGTCTTGCCAGCAAACCTGCTCCACATGGACTCCTCTCTCAAGGGGTCCACAGATCCTGCCAGAAGCCTGCTCCAGCACAGGATTCCCACAGGGTCACAGCCACCTTCAGGAATCCACCTGCTGTGCTGTGGGGTCCTCCACAGTCTGCCGGTATATCTTTGCTGTACTGTTGACCTCCTTCTTTTGAGTACAATCCACATTTGAGAACTTAGCACGTTGGAAGGCAGAGAGGGAGGGCACTATTTACACAGTCTGAAATCTGGAGAACCAAAGAGAGGTGTACCAGATGCCCACAAGCTGTAAAGCCAGAAGACTTCTTGGTGACAAAGTGGTTACTCCCTGCAGCTATGGACTGTGTTCACTTGAAGCTCAAGAAGAAGAGAAGATGTACATTTGAAGGAATACTCTGATATATGACATTTTATTCATATTCACTGAGAGAAGATGAATTTAAAGAGAACTCAGAACTCCCTGTGGAGGCCACAAACCTTGGGCAAAAAATGAAAACTGCTGAAGTCCTAGGCTTATGTATGTCAGGTAAAACTACATGGTAAAATTGGTCTATCATTGCATATACATATCTGCAAGAAATTAGAGAAACCAATTCTTCTGATTTATTCAGATAATTTTTTTTTACTGAAAGATTGAATTATGTACTACAAATAATTCAAAATCAAACCCAGTGAATGAGCCCACCACACTTGAATACACTGTGCAAGACATGAACAGCAGCACAGAGGAACACGGCCTGGGGCACCATCAGTGTCCTACTAACTTTTACTACCATAGCATCTCTGGCACATGGAGTATAACACAGATAACGTGCAAAAGTTCTCATGTACATTAAGGAAATAAGGATAGAAATTATTGACTTTGTGAAAACACCATTTCCCAGACACTCTACAAGAATTACTGCAAGTGTAGCTTTCCTTGTTGCTGGGATCATTTCTGTTATAGTATTTGACATAAAGAATAATTTATGAGAGTTATAATATGCATACATGAGTGCAGTTGTATAACAGCATTTGCTGAGCATTTTCCTTTGTTGTGCTAATGGAGTTCTTGGCTTTCTTCTATTTTCATTGCCAAGTCACTCAGCTAAGACAGTCACAGCAGTCATTTACAGGGACTAAGTTTACACAGCAGTATGTGTCATGATGCAAGGGATCCTATCTAGAGACAGCTGCAAGGGGAATTTCTGCAATCAGTGAATAGAAACATACCCAGCAATTCGAGCAATAATGGTTACGGTTTCCCTGTGATTTACAGTGACCTATTTTATTTCTGATTATAGTTGCTTAGAGCAGCAGTTTCAACGATACAACAACACTGATGCTGTCACCTGGTGCTTCCCAGCCTCAGGGAGCTCCTAGAGCACTCACATCAGTGTAGAACAGGTCTGCAGATCTCTGTGTGGGTTTGGGGCACATCTCTTCCTTTGTCCTTTGCGGCAAAAAAAGCCAGTTTCAACACTAATGCTTCCAGGATAAGCTATGCAAAGAGTTGGTGACCATCAAAACAGCAGTCTATCTGTGCCTGTGTGAGAGGTGATGACCAGGACACACTGTCCTGGATGACTGGGGATGCTCAGTACCTCCTGGCTTCTCTCTCCAAAGTTGTTCTGCACTAGGCCTCCAAACTCTGCAGTCAGTGGTTGAGTTCTGTTCTGCCAGCAGGAAAATTACTGCGCAGTACTTAGAGTGGTGCACAGTCCAGCAGTGCCAAGGGCCCTACAGTCCTTTTGCCAGGCTGATGGATAATGACAATGAATGTGAGAGGGAGCCTTGGCACTGCTCAGCTTCAGGTAACTCAGAACCTACTACCTGCTCCAGGAGGCTGGTCTTCTCCTAGTGTTAGTAGAGGGGCAAATCTTTCCAAAATGCAATCTGGAAGAGGAGCCAAAAGTAAATACAAAGAACTGCTTATGTCCCTGCCAGCTGTTCACTTTGGAAAGAAGTCTACAGTATTTTACCTTCTCCAGCACCTTTGTGTCTGAGGTAACACTGAGTCATTCTGAGGGAATTATGGCCTTTTTGGGGGATGAAATGAGGCCCTTGCTCTAGCAAGCCTTGTTATAACAACATTGTGCAATTGCATATTCCATCCAAAACCAGCCTAATCTGCATCCAAATATCCAAGTCTCCAGATGTAATGCTTCCACTCATATTCTCCAGTACTCATAACTATATATATATATGTGGGATGAATATTCAACACTGTAATCTTGGCATTCCCCAGACTAGTTTAGGGATGACAAATATAACTTTTGATCACACTCTGTTCATGTGGAAAAGTTAGAACAGCTGCTGCTATTTCAGTTCTCACAGGCATGGAGTTAAATTACCTACAAATAGACACAGCAAGTATAACCCAGAAGGCAGAGAGCCCTGGGAGGTGTGCTGTGCCACCTGCCTCCCCACAGACGCAAGGGCTTGCAAGGGGATGCCTGGAAGATGAGCTACAAAGCTGCCCTCTGTAGTGGTTACATTGGGGAAAACACCTTCCTCTCACCCCTTTAGAGTTGGAACAAAGGCGTCTGGAGCACCTTCATGCTTTTTGTGTGTTGTTTTGTTTTATGCATCTTTAAGGACTAAAGAAGTAGAGATGAAAATCTTATTCAAGAAGATTATTTGACCATATAAAGAACTCAAGGTCAAAATGGGGTGAGATAGATAAACCTTGCTGTAACAGTTTTGAAATATTATTCATATGGGTTAAAGAATGGGAGAGCAAAACACATTCATCTTGGCATTTAGAATTTTATTCTGTTCCCCCAATTTCCTTGACAAATCTCCCGGTCCTACCTCATAAACTGTAAATATTCATCTGCATAACAATGGTAGCTAAACTCCAGCAGCTCGGCAAAGAAGTAAAAATTCTTCTACAGAGGCAGTGAGCTCATTTTTAATGGTACGTGGAATATTTTATTTCTGAAAAAGTAATTAATTTTTTTAGCAAAAATATGAAGATAAGTCTTAGAAATACCCGCATAAAGCTACCTTCTCACTTCTGCCCTTTTCCATTTTCCTACTGGCTTCTCTCCTGGCAGTCAGCAAAAATACCACAGTATTTATACAGCCAGCAGCACTATAGGCAATGCAAAATAAATTGCACTATAGGAACAGAGAAAAACCTGAAAAAGGAAGTATAGCAGACCTTTGGTATAAAATAAAAGCAGACAGCAATTTTAGAAAAGAGCACATTACAAGGAAAATAATTCTATTCTGTAAGACAAAAAAAGGACAAGGCTTTTTGGAGAATTGAAAGAAAAATTATTTGCTTAAAAATAATTCATGTCTTGAAGAAATTATTAATCATTAATAGAGAGCTGGAAAGTAAAGATAGAAGAAATGTATGAGGTCATCTAGCTTAGTTTCTTTATTCCATGGTATTTTGAACAGTCTGAACTCTTTTAGCACAAGAACTGCCTTTGAGATGTACTTTTAAGATTTTCTCTGCCTGAGATGTTCATGTAACACATCTGAACAGAATTAAAGAGATATCCAAAACTAAGCTGAAGATTTCATCCCTGGTGAGATTTAATTTAGAGTTGCATGTGTTTTTTCAGGCAGGTCAGAATAGATATAACAATTAAACAAAACAATATTTAGTCCAGCTTTACACCCCAGCTGTAATATTATTGCTCTAATTACTGTCAATTTGTATCATCCTACATGGATTGCTAAAGAGTGACCTTCAACTTGTCATTTTTGCAGATCACTGAAAGAGCTTGATTGCAAAGGTAAGAAGATGTGTTTCTCACTACACAGCTCCCATTTGCCCATATTTCTTTGAGATGACAGCAAGTAACTCAACCTGGAAAAATGAACAGGAACACAATTCATACAAATGTCAGCCAGGTATTGCTTCAGCACATTTTTGCAGCATCAGTGTTAAGAGCCATGCATTGCAAATGTTCTGCAGCTCACTGGACTGTGAAACTACTTGGAAAGCAAACCTTGAAATTTTGCTTATGAAACATTTACACTGATAAATTTAATTTAGTATGTCTTCCAGGTAACAAGAAATGTAAATTAACGTTTTGAAACAATGGCAAGTGCAGTGGAAATGACAACATCAACAACATAAACTTTATTTTTTCTATATTTTCAATTTCCTATCCATTCTAATTCTCTGCTCATTTTAGGTCTATTTTTCCATTTTGTGGAGATTGATATTTAGAAAATAACTTCAAGCTTAATTCCACAGAATATATAGACAGCAAATACTGTCCTCAGGTATGCAGTTATTCTGTTAGGGAAGATATCAGTGGTTGGTTTACAGTGTTTAAACACTGTCCATATTTATTCTTGCAGCAGAGAAGAGAATGCAGCAACATAAATACTTGCACAAACATAAATCAGTGGATACATGAATTTTATTTTTAAAGCAATCCTTAGGGGCAGATAGTCTTTCACTTTACCTGTTGTTTTCCACTCTTTAATCAAAGAATGCATTCCAGAAATCTAAATTAGATTCTGATCCTGCAAATACTTGCAATATGTTTAAGGTCAAGCACCTTGTTCCACTGATTAGTTAATTTACTTCTGTGTAGAATGAAATTGCACGATGGGAATCTTTCCCAGTGCTCATCTTGCTGCTCTCTCAGGCTTTGATACAGAGATGAGACAAAACCAAGTGCAATACAGCTCTAAGTCAGCATGTACCCACTGGAGGTCGAGAAAGAAAAGAATTTTTGTTCCTATGAGTAAAAGCAAAATTACTCTAAAAGTACTCTTAACTCATATTACTGTTTTAGATCCCCCAAAGACTTACTACAGAAGATGAGAGAAGAGAATCTTTTGGGTTTCCTGTTTATCTTGGTGTCCTAAATTGATAACTATTCCAAAAAAACATAGGGAAATTTTATAAGAGCCTAAAAACTTCTCTTATAGACTGGAAGTGCTTTTAAAAGTTGCACAGTCTGTAATTTAAAGAAACTGGACAAGACTGATCAGATAAAAAAGACATTTATACTAACACCCTGATTCCACAGGCACCAGAAGGCAATGAGTTGGAACAAAATTTTTGACTCTGTGACATCCAAGTACCATTCTAAAAAATGCATGAACTTTAATTAAGAGAAGGCAAATGTGTTTAAATTTACTACATAATGATCCAGAATGATCTCAGTCTGATAATCAAAAAATTGAAAATCACTACTCTGAAAATGTCCAGGCAAAAATATATCAATCATATATTCCAAATTTGACAGAAACAGTGGCTTTCTGAATCACTACATGAAAAAATTAATCTGTTGACTTAGACCTCACTCCAAAAGTCAAACCAGTGTCTGCATATGAAAACTTCTTTCTTCTAATTTGCCTGACTTAGATAGATACTAATGTATTTGTCACTGAGCTACTTAATCCCCTGCCTCCTTAAATCTACCATGGTTTCCTCTTGAGCCTCCTTGGCTCAGACTTCCAAAGGATTATTCTAAGAGGTAATAAAAGAAGATGTCATAAAGAAGATGTCATACTCCCCATCCTTATTTGTTCCCTAGATGATGACCATTACATTATGGCATTGAGAAAACTGTGTCCCACCAGAATGCCTTGATCCATAGGCAGAGCTAAAAACTCAGCTGAATAAGCTTTGTTCAGCATTATTGCTAATATATAGAATGCATCATGAGCATTTACGCTATCACCTGTGCAGAATATCAAGCAATATTTTACTAGGTTTGGTTTCCCTGAGATGGAAGAGTAGCTGGTCTGGGGCTGTTTCGGATTGGTGGTAACAGCAGTGTTGACAGCACGCCAGTGCTTTGGCTGTGGCTGAGTGGTGCTTACACA
Organism: Passer montanus; assembly: GCF_014805655.1. Classification (NCBI taxonomy): domain Eukaryota; kingdom Metazoa; phylum Chordata; class Aves; order Passeriformes; family Passeridae; genus Passer; species Passer montanus. The sequence goes on from NW_024366480.1 coordinate 56,016, forward strand.
GTGATAAGGTTTTTCTGCTTCTCATGCTGGCCTGACAGCGAGTAGGTTGGTGGTGAGCACAAGTCTGAGAGAGGACACAGATAGGACAACTGAGCCTGACTGGCCAAAGGGATATCCCATACCATGTATGACATTGTGTGTTTGTCTTCCCAAGTCACTGTTACGCATGATGGAGCCCTGCGCTCCTGGAGATGGATGAACATCTGAGGGCCCATGGGATTGGGAAATTAATTCCTTGCTTTGCTTTGCTTTTGGCATAACTTTAGCTTTACCTCTCAATCTGTCCTTATCTGAATTCACACTTTTAACCTCACCTCGAATACTGTATGCAGTTTTGGTCAACACAATATAAGAAAGACATTAAGCTAGTAGAGAGTGCTCCAAGGAGGGAATAAAGATGGTCTTGAGGGGAGGCTGAATGAAGAGCAGCTGAGCTCACTTGGTCTGTTCAGTCTGGAAAAGATGAGACTCAGGGGAGGCCTCATTGCATTCTGCAACTTCTGTGTGAGGGGAAAAGAAGGGACACTGATGTTCTCTGGGATGACCAGTGACAGGACCCAAGAAATTTTCTCAGAGGAAGTTTAGGTTGGGTGTTAGAGGGTGGTTGGGCACTGGAACAGCTCCCCAGGGAAGTGGGGTTTAGGTTGGGTGTTAGAGGGTGGTTGGACACTGGAACAGCTCCCCAGGGAAGTGGTCACAGCACCAAGCCTGGCAGAGTAAAAGAAGAGTTTGGACAATGCTCTCAGGCACATGGTGTGACTCTTGGGGTGGCCCTGTGCAGAGCCAGTAGTTGGACTCGATGATCCTTGTGGTCCCTTACAACTCAGCTTGTCCTGTGATTCTGTGATTCTAACCCCTACTGTGGGGGGAGCATGTGAGCTCCTGGATGGGACTTGGCTGCCTGCTGGCATCAAACTGTGACAAATATTCATGTTGCAGTGATGCTTGAGCTTTTTCTTCCTCATCCTGGTAAAGATCTATACACTCATAGGTATTCCAGCCCCTGACTCACAGTACGGTTGAGTCATATATTGGAAACTAGATACCATTTAAAATCTGAGCCTTGGACTCTTACTACTTTATATATAAACCAAGAAATCCTACAGAGGACATTAGATACTTTGTAAATTGGAATTTTGGTTTTAAAACTTCTAAAATTAATATGAGCAAGATGGAAATGCTTGTTTTCATCTCCAGGTGAAGTAATTTTAAAAAACCTATTTTTTTTCCCAAGCATTTGACATATCCATACTGAAAAACACTCACAGATATTCTGACTTTATAAGACACCCAAAGACAGAAACAGTACTTTGTTTTGCTGCTTTCTGCAAGAAAATCTTTGACATTTATCCTACCAGGGCTGTATCAGCCTTGCTGAAATCATGCTGACTGGAGAATGCAAACAGTGAAGCTGTGAGACTCACAACAGCTGAACAGAAAAGATTCAAAACAGAAAAAAAGGCTATTTTAAAGCTGTATCCTGAAGTAAAATACCAAAGTTAACTGGCTGGAGACTCACAAAAGCTGAACAGAAAAGATTCAAAACAGGAAAAAAAGGCTATTTTAAAGCTGTATCCTGAAGTAAAATACCAAAGTTACATACTTAAAAACTAAACTTGAGAAAAAATTGAGAACATGTGAAATGGACAAATCAGGCCACTGGATTCCTACAGTGTGTAAAAATATTAATGGGTAAGGTTTTTCAGAGAATAAGTATCATGAGTTTGAAATTAAGTTCTGATATGTTTCTTTAATCCACAGTGAAAGTTATCTTATGCTTTTCAAAGCAACGAACATAAGTCATATATGTAAAAAAGAAGATAATGAAGGGGCATAATATTGGTTTGACCTACATAATTTTGAATCAGAAGTGCTAAAAGTGACTCTAAAAAAGAAACAAACAACAAAAAATCAGACAAGTAAAACAAAAACCCAACCAAAAAAAAACAAACAAAAAAAATCTCAAACAAACAAAAAATCTAAACCAAACAAAAAACCAAAACAAACAAGCAAAAACCCAAAAACCCCCAAACAAAACCACAAAAACAAAACCACAAGAACAAACAAAAGCAGCCTAAAACCAGAAATATTCCCAGATGAGAGCTGGGAAAGGCTCTCACAATACTATCCAAGACAGTATCCAATGTACAGCTGTGTTTAAAAAAAAACAAAAAAAAACCAAAAACCAACAAAATCCGGGCCAAATCTAGATACCACCTTGCTGGTGGAAAGAAAAAGTGCTGTAGTTTAGAAAAAAAAACAACAAAACTCACAGTGATAAAAGTTATATGTCTACTGGCAATTATTAAACAGCACCAAGAAAAATTTCCAGGCAATGAAATTCAATTTTTTGAATTCTTAAACGTTAGGAAAGTTGCAAGCATTATTTTCACTTGGACCAACCAGCACCTTCACAAACAATTTACAGGCACATCTCAGAAGTTAGCTCCCACCATGATTATTCCCTGCAGGCAGATTGGATGCAATCATCCCTTTTTTGGAGATTAAACTAGTGTAACAGTTGGACAAGGGCTATTCTGTGCTAGTTGGTCTCAGTGTTGGAGAACATTCCCAGACATGTTTATTTTATGAATACCAACATAGCCGAATATTGCAAGTTGTGGGTAGCTGAAGCTGAAATTATTACAAGAATGTGACCTGCAGAGATTTAAAAGCAGTTGATAAACAACAGGAGCATATGAGCTGATAAGCGGTCCAAGCGATGGAAGAGACCCAAGGGAATCTACAAAATGTTTTCTCCTGCAAGAACAACTTCTTGGCAAAACCTACATTTAGCTACAATGCTGATTTTGTCACTGCAGCTAAAAGGCAACAGAGTATGCTGTATTTGTGGAAATAGAAGGGGAAAATTAAGTCTCTTAATGACCAAAAACGAAATTTCATATTTATCACTTGGAAGGAAGGCATTGCAATCCTCTTGAAAATGCTTAGAAAAATACTTTTTTGGTTTGGTTTGGGTTTTTTTGTTAAGTTGTTGTATTAGTCCTACTCTCCTTTTTTACATTTTACCCTTTTTATTTCCTGGGTATTTTCTATCTTGAGTGACTAGGAAATCTGTGTCTATGAGATTGCACAAACTGCCAAGCAATGTATCTGCTTAGTAAAGTTTCAGGACAGCTTGCTCTGTTAGACACATTGGTTCTATTTAGAGGAGACTAGTCAAACATAAACAGCACAACATATTTACTTAGAACGTCAAAGAGTTACTCCTTGTGATGATGGCAGTCTAACCTGGTCTTTCAGATTGCTGAAAGCTATTGGCAGAAAAGACAGGGTTCAGGAATGTAGGTAGAAATTAGTTTGAATCAGTCAGATTAAAGAGGAGTCAGGACTGGTTCCATTTCCAGTGGCACATTTACTCTGTGTTGTCAGCAGGCGAGCCCAGAAACAGGATCTCACGTCTTTGATGTTGATTAAAAAGTTTACAGATCTCAAAGTTCCAGACAGCAAATTATGGGATTCACTGAATCAGGTGTGAGTTATGTCTAGCACACATCTGGGCCAAGTCACCATAGGATCCTTCCACAGTCCTGCAGAGAGCAGAGAGCTAGGCAGGAACAGCAAGAACACGTCAGGGACTGCCTCATTACCTCCTCAAGGAAACACCTTTTATATGATCAGATGAACTGTACTTGAATTTCCACTGCTGAGACTCTGCTGGGAACCAAAACAATCAGATAATTAAAGTTAGGTGAGCTCAACCAGAGGAATGTTCTGGAGGGTCACTGCAGTGCACCCTCACAGAAGAGCAGCTGAGCCCAGGGCAACAAGTCAGACCCTAGAACATGCTACTTACTGCCCAGAAACAACATTAGGGTTAGGCACACCCCTTCTTAGCACAGGCTCAGTTTAACTAGAACTAACCTAAAGCCCCTAACCTGCAGCCAGAAAAGAAGATAAATAGACTGATAATCCTGATCAGTGTGGGCACTGGAAGTTCCAGGCACCTCAAGCAGTTTCAGACATTTGGAAAATAAAAATATTCCTGGCTTTATGAAGGGTATGTGTTTTACATAAGAAATTTCTCATCTATAAGCACAAAGACAGGCACTGGAGTTTGCAGTGTATGTACACAACATGCCCAGGTAATACTCCAACTGTGGATCTGACCTCCCAAAGTGGTTGCTTCTCCTGCATTAAGTCTAGAGATATTTGAAACCAGCCAGCGTCTTACAGGAACAATTAGTACCATGGCTTGTGCAGAAAGGTCAGAAAAGGGCTGGAGAGATAATGCAGAATTAGGCCTGCAGAGAGTACCAAAAGCACCTTGTGCCACGGAGCACACACTGTGAGCTTTGATAGCAGGAAACTCTAACCCTAACCTTAACCCTAACCCCTCCATATTCCTGTGACTATTTAAAACAATGTGAGGGGTGTTAGTATTGTGTGCCTTCTGCTGTACACATGGCTACACTGCTCATTATGTGTTTTTTGTGTCACAGCCAAAACTCAAAATACCTTTGTTTGTAAAAATTCAACAAAACGTGGAACTGCAAAGCTTCATCATCTGAATCACACAGCACTTATTAAATCTGTTTGTGGGTTGTCACAAAGGAAGGCTGCACAATACTGCAAGGAAAAACAACCTAGAGAAAGCAGATGCCTTAACAGCTACTAATTAGAATCTAATTACTCTTTCAATTACCTTTACTCAGCACTGTAGGTCCCCAAGCCACTTCTGACAGACATCAGCTGTCCATGTGGCATCCTCATCTGGCACAAACCGTTCTGAGTGCAAAATCAAATGAGACACTGTAACCCCAGTGTTAGCAGCGAGCTTTCAAACTCCCTGCAGTAGCAAGGTGTGCTGAATATTTCATAGCACGCATTTAGAGCTGGTATCTCCTTCTTGAGGCAGTACAAATACCATATTTCTGCAGGATTGCAGTGCTGCAGAGCTGTAGGCCAGTGATTACATTCTATGTACAAACACGGACGGCCAAATCACAGTCATGCTGGACTAAACATACATTCCCCCATCCTTTTACGTGAGTTTAGATCCCTGCTGTTACACAAAATTTTGTCACAGGTTAATATCTAGCATCAATCCCTTCCTTACTTAAAAACAGAGAAGGTTCCTTGCACATTGAAGGAATGAAACATAAATACAATCCTTATTCCTCCACAAAGAGTTTTCTTCTATAAATTCTAAGGAATTGAAAATCACCAAATCCCTGTCATCTAGAGATCCCTGTGTACCTGTTATTATTTTTTCATAATTCTTACAGTGCCTGGAGTCCTCCCACAGCTACAGAATCCCTCCAGAGTGGGTCTGTAGATGTTTACACTGTGAGCAAGACCACACTGCCACAAGCACACAGCATAAGTGCATAAGAGAACAGAAACAATCTCTATTTATAGACGAGGAACAAAAGCTGAGAGACACTTCCCCCAAAACATGAGAGACTCAGTCTCAGATTTCTTTCTTTCAGCACAGCATTTATTCTGGGTCCACCTTTCTTTCCCCAGAAGGATAGGTCTCCTTGCTTGTAGATAAATCCGCCTTAGTTTTGTGGGAATGTGAATTTTTGAAGCACCCTGAGCAGTAAGACCTTTTGAGACAAAGAATTAGTCAGCATCAGAAAGAGTATCTGAGTGTGGCTGTATCATAAGAATTATCATGGGAGTGTGTCAGAGACTGAATGTTATAATTTAAACATCTTCATGAAGGACATTTGCTTATTTGCAAATTTGCTTATTTGGACATTTGCAAAGCTGTATAAAAGCAGCAGAGAAGACCACCACACCCTGAATAGGCACTGAACTCTGAAGATAACATAATAACTCATTATGTTATCTGGGCTGGGGGAAGGATACATTCTCAGAGGTATCAAGCTTACACCTTCGGGTATAAGACCAGAGCCCCAGGGCTATCAGCTACCAGGCTGGAAAAGACCCTGGCAGCAAAGGGTGGCAGGAGGAGGAGAGGTTTTGGGTGTGTGGTAAAAAAGCTCTGCTCAAAGGCAGTGAACACTCACCCTCTGTTCTGTGCAGTGATCAGCTGTGGGGCCCCTTCACCCCGGGACAAGCTGCCTCCACCTCAAGGACAGAGGGACATCCTGGCCCATCCAAGGCACCCCCAAAGGGGTCCCCAGACCCTGCACCAGATCCACAGTGTTGCAAGGGACAATGACAAACTTACCCTCCCCAGGGGAGGCAGCTGGGCATTCCCACCTGGCCAAAACATATATTAACCCCTGGGATTCTATACTCCTTGCTGAGGAAGAAGACCAGATGGAGCAAAGCCATGTGTTGTCATTAGGATCCCCAGAAAGGTGATGGGTTTCCACCTAACCCACCNNNNCTTCCTTTCTTCCTTCCTTCCTTCCTTCCTTCCTTCCTTCCTTTTCCATATGCTACAGACAACAAGGTCAATAATTACTTCTTTTCCTACACAAATCCCTCTTTGGGAAGAGGCAGTCATGGACACTACAAACTGTGTACTATAATTCCCTATCCTGAGCATACTAATCAATCTCTCCTGTTAAGCAGCCAAACTCAGTTATCAATATGAGGAAGCTCCCAACAAGACACAGAGTTTTATTTTTAATTCTAAAGAGAGACAATTACTGATGTGCACACGAATAAGTCAAGCTAATATAAAGAACACAGATAAAATATAAAGCAGTTTTCTATCCCAAAGCAACCCCTTTAATAAACCCCCACTTTCAGTCTTGAATCAGATTGTTTTCTTGTTACAGGCAAATGTGCATGTGGCAGTGGACCAGATCTTTGCCTTTTCTCCTGCTTCAAGTGAAAAGCCAGGCAAACAGCATTACAAAAGGAAAACAGACTGCCAGAGGAGAAGCAGCTCCCCTGAAGAGATGGGAACAACTACTGCTGTTGTTATGGGAGTTTTTAAAGATTCCTAATCCTCAGAAATCACTATCCCTTAAAAAACAAACAAACAAACAAACAAACAAACAAAAAAAAAACCAACAAAAAACAGATACTGACCTTGCCAATAAGAATAATCAATTTTGACAATAGGAAAAGGGGAAAGAGAAAGATATTCAAATATTCAAATTAAGTCCTGTACAAAAAGCTGCCTGTCTGCTTCCATGCCACCTAAAAGCTTGCTAATATTTTCAGTGAACATTTTTCTTTAATTTATTCTGATCTAGACTATAACATACTATTCTTCAAGAGATTGATAGAGGGATTCACTTTCTGTAACCTACAATGTTACACCATATATTTTTATAATTTTGTAAGTAGTTTTCTCCAGTGAATATAATAGTAAAATGAGTAAAAATGTTTAATTTAATGTACCATTTAAGAAAAGACTTTTCTTAGGGGGGCACTGCACTACTTTATTTAGCCATTGTTCTTTGAAGATGCAGGAACTTACCTTCCTCTACAGACCTCTCTGCTGAGTTCAGACTCAATTATTTTTAAGTGAAACTTTAAAATTTTCCAGAAATATTGCCTGGAATTTCCTCCTTGTATTCAAAGGAAAGTATAGATGAAGGAAGAGACAGAGGATTATTTTCTATTCCTCTTTTTTATTAACTATTAATATTGACTAAATATGTGTTGATTTTATTTACCACCTATAAAGATGATTGTAAAGGGAAACTTTTAAGCAGTTTTCCTGCATTCTATTAGAATTTTGAGATCTAAAGGCCTTGAATACATGAATACGCTTGGAAAATTAAGTTTTTTTATTAACCAGAGCAAGGGGAGGATATCAGATACAGTGGGGGAGTTCTCTCTCATCCCTCCCATTTGAAATATTTAGCATAGTGATTTTTCAATCTAAGCATATTCTTAAGCCTTTAAGAAAGTTGGAGATTACTTAAGTAAGAGCTAGAGATTTAATGCATATGATTATGCATATTTAATGCATACATATGAACATACGGATATAAAACCTTAAATTTATATTAAATTAAATTATACGGAAATTATAAAATACAACTCGTTTTGCTTTTATCTTCTCCAGTTCCAGTATCTTACAATGAGATAATCCATCTAGTTCCAGAGTGGGTGCCATCTGTATTTTAACTTATTATTAAATCCTGAAGCTGTTAAGCATACGTCAGAGGACACATATCTAAATATAACACAGAGTTCTTGGAATCAATGTGAAGATAATATTGTAATAATATTGACACAAGATAATAAACCTTTCTTATTTATACTAATTTTTTATTGCAATATTGCAGCCTTTACAAATGACAGCTGAAGAATATTCATGCAAGCTGCATACTTCTGAATTAGCAGCATGGCTTCTTGGTGCTCCTCCCTGCAATGAACTAGTGCAGCATCTCAGTTAGTTTCACAAAATGACTCTCAGAGACCAGACTTTCAGGCTGGTTTTGCAAGGACAAGATTTTGATAAATGTTTTTTGACCTGCAAGCACACAGACACAGCGTCCCACAAAACCCCGTGTGCAAAATTGTTTTATAGATTGAAACTGCACTGTTGCTGAAGGTCTTTGTTCAGATTAAGAAGAAATGGATTCTGAAGTCCAGAATGTCTGTTTGCCTGAGATCACAAAGCTGTGAGCCTATTTAATCTGCAGTCATACATAGATATATATATATATATATATTCATGTATATGTGTGTATATATATTCATGAATATAAGTATGTATATATATACATATATATATGTAAAAGCAACCAGTTTCCTGACCTCTTTATTCCACGCCTCCTCTCTCTTCCTGTACGTAGTACAAAGAGTTCAAGCAAAATGTGTCAGCACTACTTTCTTCAGGATCATCTCAGACATATGCTAAGGGATCTCTAGAGCAAAGTGAAACCATATATAGCAAGCAGTGCTCCTGCTTTGAATTGCATTGCAGCTCCAGCTAACAACCTCCACATGATTTAGGTTGAGTAATTTAAGATGATGGTAGGGAGCAGGTCTGGTTCACTGTCCAATATTTCAATACAGTCACAGCCTTCATTTGTGATTTATTTTAGTGTACTTCTGAGCTTGTTCTGCAGTCTGCATTTAGATGACAACATCTAGGTAGATTAGGGTTCAGCAAGATTTCAAGAAAAGTACATAAAATTCTAATTCTTCCATTCCAAAGTAGAGGGAAGCATGCCTGAGGCAACTTAACAAGAGATTGTACCTCTCCAAGAGGCATGACACATTAATCACAGTATCTTGATTTATCACAAGTGAAGATCCCCAAAAGCTGACGAGATCAAAGATCAGTGGGAATCGGGATCAGGGAATCTTGTCTTTGCAGAAGATACCACAGCACTCATTCTGATCCTCTTGTACCTCTCAAAACACTGGACTGAGTCATACAGGTACAGCAGGTCACAAATGGCCCCCTTAAAAACACTGGGAAACATCAGAAGTGTTCAGTGGAATTAGGTGCTGAAATGCTTTGGAGACCCTTAGCACATGGCTTCAGGCATCTTTTAGGCACAAAGCTCTTTAGAGAAACTGCTTTCTGGGTATCTAATATGTATACATAACAGGACTTTGAGAAGTTCAGACAAATTATTTCCTTCTCTTGTGCTGACAGGATTTACTGTTGCTCTGCTACTGTTAAATACCCACTATGGTTACAAAATAGGAAAAATAAAACAGTTGCCAAGGCAGCATAAATCTGAAAATGACTCACAGTAATTTCACTGTACTTAAAACATTTATTTGCAAGTATTTAGATATTTGTCTTAATTGTCATTATTGTACATATCTCTAGGAAGAAAAACACTCTACTCTGAATAGCTGATATTCTGGTATCATTTTTACCAATATTACTTTAAGCTGACACTTTGAAAAGTACACTTTAATAGTTACCATGGCATTTAAGAGAAAATCTTGGAATCAAACCATATACGATATAGGTATTTAATTTAAGCATTTAAACAATCAAAAATACAAGTTTTGGGGAGGTGTCTAAGAAGGCTACTGCATGAAATGGCAAAAATGCATATTCAGCAGCATCATAAAAACAAAATTAGTCTGAGATGTCACTTGGGATTTAGTATTCTCTTTGTTCTCCAGCTATAACTTAGCCAGGTCAGCGTTTGGAGATGCCTTTCTCCTCATATCCATGATCTTCATGCACAAATAACTCTTTTGCAACATAAATATTCAAGTGCATGCATATCATTACAATCACAGAGAAACAACAAATCCAAGGAATTGTGCATTTCTTCAGCCTGCAGGGCTGAATGTAAGAACACGACCTTTTGCACCTCTTCTCTCTTTCCTCGTTGCTGTACCCAAGCCCCCAGCACCAGCCTCCCGCCAGCATCTCCTGCTCGTTCCTGCCGGACTCCTACACAGCAGAAGTGCCTCCAAGGGAGTGGTGGCCTCCAACTTCCACTCAGCTGCTGTCTTTGACTACCTAATGGGCAGGAGGAGAAGACAGAGCCAGAATCTTCCCAGAGGTGTTCAGTAACAGAAGCAATGGACAAAACTGCAGCACAAGAAATTCCAACCAAGTATGAGGAAAAATTCTTTCACCGTAAGGTTGGTCAAAGATTGCACCAGGTCACCCAGGTCTCTGGATCCTCCACCCTTGGAGACATTTAAGCCTCAACCATATATTGCCCTCAGGAGAGCAGATCTAATTCAGCAAGAGCTAGACTAGATATCCTTTCCAATCTTCATTACTCTGTAATGCTAAAACCTGGAGGCAAACTGCTCTTCTGGAGCTTCAGCTGGTCAAACTGATCTCATGTATTCAAGGCAGAAGTTCCCAACTTGGTTATGTTAATTCTTAAATATAGGGGAAAATAAGAGGTAGATTTGTTTTGGTTTGGTTTTTGGTTTTGTTGGGGTTTTTTTTGTTGTTGTTGTTTTTTGGTTTTGTTTTTTTCTGTTTGGTTGGTTGTTTGTTTGGTTGGTTTTTTTAGGAGAAAACTCATCTCTTATTTAGGTAAATATTATCACACAGTACACCTGTAAAGGGCTTCCATCAGAGGTACCTCAAACATTGTAAATATCACTATGATAATGGCCAATGATATCCATTACCAGAAAGCGCAGGTGCATCTCCCAGCTTTCCTCTATCAAGTTCTGAGCTGGTTAGAGCTGCTGCTAAGCGGAGGGATTATTTGCTCAGTCTTATACCACGTTATCACAGCTACACATTTGGCCAATTCTGAGACACTGAAGTGGCTCATACACAACATGGAGCATAGGAAGAGAACACCAGATTCTTCTGCTCTACACATAAGTCCTTGAATACTCAAGGACTTTTGCCCAAGAGAATATAACTCATGTGATACAAATCTACCCATGCTTCACTACATGACTACTTTTTAACCTCTGTTTATCAGAGCAGATATAATTGAAAAAATATGAAGAAAAGTAGATTTGTACCAACATACCTGCCACTTAAAAAAGCAAATTTCTGCCTTGTCTCAAGGTTAATATTCAGTAATCTGTACAAGTCTGCATTTTCTGCATTGCTAATACATTCTTCTGTGACTCCCTTTCCTTTCCTATTCGGGTTTTAACAAGTAAAAAGAATTTTAAAAATACATTTAATCCATTCTTTATGGAATGACTCACTGAAAAGGAGAGAATAAAGTCCTCTAATTATAGCTGCCAGGGTTTTTACCACTTGCTAAGTATACTAATATTATTTCACTAATTGCAACTTTCCCCTTCCTCCTCTAAATTTTAAATTCTCAAACTGATTCTTTATGGAAACATTTTTGAAACTCATTACTACAATACTTTTCTGCATTGCAAATGCCAGGGCTCTGAGGAGCCCAGCCAGAGTTATTTCTCCAGACCCTGCCATTTTCCCACCTCTAAGCTTGTTTGAAAGAACACTACCATACCCAACTCAATTAAAGGAAGCATCCATTGCAAGAAGAATGTCTGTTATTAGACTGAGCGAAGTGGGTGGAAAAAAGACGGATAGATTCCTCAGCTGAAAGGAGACAACCACTGAAAAAGATCTGCTCAATGATGGACCAGCATGTACACATAGCAGAGTCCTCTATTTGCCTGCAAACCAAATGATAACCATACAACATCTGAGAAACTGCTGTGGCTGCTGCGGGGCAGGGGGAAAGAAGCATGCTGTAGTCAGAGAAATACATTTCAACTCACTGCACAAAAATCAGCTGTGCTCTGGCTAAAACCTGGAAAGACACACATCATATTACAACCACTGCAGCATTCCCACAGAACACAACACAAAATGCTTGTAAAGCACCAGTCTATATGACCTTGGAGCTGCACATGTGCACGTGGCTATGGTTTCTACAACTGTGAAACCCTAAAATTCAGTGCCACATGAAAATGGTTGGAAATCAGTCATTCTGTCCAATGTCAGCTGCAAGGAAATCCCTGCACAGCTACCACAGCACTGGTCCCTCACAAGCTCACTGACTGCAGAACCTCACAGGAGTTGCTGAAAGTGGAAGAGATTACTACAGCTGTCTGAACAGAAAAAAACCCATCATTTTGTACCTCAATTTACATCTATGGGAAAATATATAGAATATTAATTAACTGGTATGAATTTTACCAGTTCTGAAGCTTTCTTGGGTGGCAGTGTTTGGGGGTTTTTTATTAATTATCATATATTTTGGGTTGGTTTTGTAATTTCTTTTTTTTTTTTAGATCACAGGGAAAGGAAGTTACTCGTAGTGATTTGGGGATGAAAGACAGAGCAACTTCTGGCTTCAGCTCAGCAATCTCTGCCTCCTCAGCTGGTGGAAAAGCAAATGACAAGTGCACAGCTCTTCTTCCCCCAGCCACCACCTGTGCCAGGCAAAGCAGAGCAAGGCAAAAAGGAAGCCTTTCAGGCAGGCAAACCATCTGCCATGTGCTGCTGCTGCATAAGACATCAAAAGGGCAGCAACAAACGTTCCACTTTTGATGAGATCTAGCCATTACTTCTGGTTTGCACCTCTCTAGCTCAAATTAAAAAAGCGGGTCCTGGAGGCAGAGGTGTGCATCCAGCAGCTCTACAGAATCCAAGAAACACTCTCTGAGTGTTTACTCCAGCTTCTTCTGAGGCATTATCACCCATAGCTGTAAAAGACACCTGGAACAGTCATAAAAAGTCAAGGTTTAAAGCTTCATAGTGTTGCCATTTCAGTGTTATTTACTTCCAGTAGTACCACCCCCACCCCTCTCCACCCCCAAAAGTCCAACCAAAACCAACCCTCTATCATCTGGGTACTTCATAATCTATTCAAGCAAATTCTTACTCCCTCACAAAAATCAGAGAATTCATTAGTCTATTCCCCTCACCACCTACCATTTCTCACATTACATGGAGAATATTTGTGATCTTAAGCAATCAAGTTTCCAAAGCACAGTGAAAATTTGTTATTAGAACAGTTCATCACCGCAGGCCTTTCCGTCCTTCCTCCCACCCAGCCACCTACTTGCAAACTTTAAGGGAAACAGCTGCAGCTTACAGGGAACAGAGGGAAACACCCCACATTCAGCAAAGGGAGCTCACGCACACACAGGAACACCACTCGGCACACAGATTTGTATCCCAGGTGATCTTACCCTGTTATTAGGACAAACTAAACCTTTCTAATTTACAGAAAAGTCAGCAGAAGATTATTTCAGAAGTTAAGAGGTCTAAAAGTCAAAGCATGCTAGAATTCTCTAGAAGAGAAAATGCTGCCTTGCCTCAAGGCAAGGCTACCCAGCTGCCCTGCCCTGGTAAGATGCAGAAGGTGCCATAGGATGTGGCAATTACAGAACCAAGGCACTTAGGTGTATTCAAATGTCTGGCAACACGGTCAATTTAACTCTTCAAACTGTGTCCACTGTGCCCAGATGACTATTTCTTTCCCTTCAGCTTGAACAACTTGCAGCTCTCTAAATTCCTCCTCCTGCAGAGGAGGATGGGAAGCAATGCACTGCAGTCACCAATGACAAACTGTGCGGGCTGGAGATTGCATGATGTAAACAGACTTGTCACACTAACTGAATGATCCAAGTTTTGCATCCTCTGCACCAAAGCCAGTCCTTTATTACCTCGAATGACATAAGCTTATGTGAGCTACATCTTTGGAAACGCCATCTTCCTAAAAGGATGGCACCTAATATTCAAGTCTCAGGATCAGGCAGAAGAAACCCTTCTGCTACCTTGCTAATGACTTCTGTTCTAAAACAAAGCAAAACCCCCAGTACATTAACCCTGTTCTGCTAATTTCTTTAGCAATGCATCTGAAGCTCTAAACAATTAGAAGGAAAGTTAGAGGACTTTTCATCTCACAACAGCAAATCTGGCCCAGCTAATTTCCCAAATGAATTGAGAATCCAGAGCCAACCAACTGCACATTAGTCACTTGGCTAGCAAGGTGGACTTAACTTACACTAATGAACTTAGAACTTCATTAAAATGTAATTTTAAGTTTAGCAATACACCAGGATAATATATAGTAGTAGGAAAGGGACAGGATTGACACCGCAGATTCAGCTTCTTGCTACTTATCACTAATAAATTAATATAGATTTAAAATCAATACAGCAGGGTAGTGCAGGACAAATGCTAATGTCCATGAAGAGAGAATTTGTTAGACTCATTACCCCTGTGCTGCCAGGCACATCACTAATTCTCCAGGACTGGAGAGGACAGAGACAAGCTGCTTTGCACAGCACAGCCAGAATTTGCATCAGCTTTCCTTCTGCAATCGATTCATATCCCCTCATGCCCAAACCATCATCTTACACAGACAGGACTAGTACCAGATTTGAATTATTGTGAGAAAGCCTGTCACAGAGCTACCCAAGTTCTTTACTTGGGCTATTAAAAACTACCACAGTGTGAATGGGAACACTTATATTTCATCTTACACATCGTATCCTAGATTATTTGCAAGACAACTGATGACTCCAGTTATCTCAATGAGTCAAAATCCAAATTTTATCAGTCTCAGGTGGAAAGCTGAAAATGAATGCAAAGGATCCGGTATGGGACAAAAGCCACACACAATCTAAGAGCAGCTTTCCATTCTTCAAACTTGGCCTCAGCAATGCTTGACCAAGTTATTGTGCAAAAATAAGTATGAAAAGAGTATATAAAGCTCTGGGACTAAAAAAAGGATTTTCTCAGAGATGCTTAGTCTGAAGTTAAATTTTGACAAATTTACTGCACAGTTGCACTTACCACTCGGCAGAAGAAAAAACGGTGCCACGCAGCTGAGAGTCTTTCTTTATGACCTACCCTTTAGGTATCTTTCATATACAAGAAGCAGAACTGCCACCATCATGACAACCCAGAAAATATTCTTGCCACATTCTGTTTAAACTAGATTCATATCTTTGTGGGTTTTAACTAGACTAGGTAGGGAGCCTATCTTAACAAAATAGTAATTACATCAATTTTGCTACTGTTATGCTCAGAAATATCAATCCTCTTGCAGTTTTGTAGCATGTTTCTCACAAGCACATGTAAGCTTATTCTTCTATCAAAAAGGCAGCTGCAAATACCAAACCTTTGAAGCACCTAATAGAATTAAGCATGTATTTAATTAAACAAAAGTAAAAATCAAGTCTATTTCCCTTGTTAGTAACTCCCCACCCATGGAATTCATCCTTAAAGTCTAACTTGTTTCTCCTTTGATGCAGACAATTATCTTTGTATGGCTGCATAAAGATGAAAATCCCCTGCACCTTCTTTCCAACTACATCATAGCAACTTAAAACATTTAATACATATTCCTTTAAAGAAATTTGAGTGAATTTATTGTATAAAATTATGATTGGCATGGTACAGAAAAGTTCCTTTTAATGCACAT
Organism: Passer montanus; assembly: GCF_014805655.1. Taxonomy (NCBI): domain Eukaryota; kingdom Metazoa; phylum Chordata; class Aves; order Passeriformes; family Passeridae; genus Passer; species Passer montanus. The sequence continues at coordinate 71,744 of NW_024366480.1, forward strand.
TTCCCATTAACTTGTACACAAATATTACAAGTATCAAGCAAAATGCAAAAGTCTTAAGAACTAATTCCATACTACAAAAGTGTTCACATAGTGAAGTTACTCTGGTTACAAAATGTCATGGAAATAAAAGCACTTCAAAATACATATTTGGGAAATGTTTCAAATAATCAACACAACCTTAAGTTAGTTAAAAAATGCAAAGAAAGAGCTACCCTCTTCAAAACACTATTGTTCATTTGGCAAGATAGAGCAAAGTTCAGATCAGTTCACTGAAGGACTGTTCTTCACAAGAAACAAACAAAAAAAACCCATTTAGTTAAGAAAGGACTCAATTATTCAATTATACTATGATGACAAATAACGCCATCAAGAAGTTATCTGGCTCTCTTGTTTTCACACAGGAGCTGACAGAGGCAGAGATGTGTAGATTAACACTTCCAGGTAGATACAGATTGCCTTTTCAAAAACCAACCAACCAGTCAAAACTAAACCCAAAACCAAATGAAACCAAACCAAACAAAAACCAAAACAAAAACCCCAAAACACAACCCAACCAAAAAAAAAAACCACAACAAAACAAACCAAGCCCCTAAACAACAGAAAGGAGACAATCTGAACTTTGTTGCTTTCATTAACCTAGCTCAGTTCTTTAGGGCACAGGACCCAAGAACACCATTCTGCAAAGGATAGGCATTTGAGGAACAAAATGGAACTCCGCAGGAAGAAACGTGCAGATGTTCGGTTACGCGAGTGCTGCGCGTCCTCTCAGTAAGGCTGCCAGAGGCTGTCACATCTCTGCTTCCCAAAGGCCTTGAAGACCCACTAGTCTCACAAAAATGCATCGACTCTACAACCTTACAAAAAGGAGGCACAATCATACTGTTAGAAAACAACATAAAATTTTGAAGACTGAAAGCATCCTTAAAAACTCACATAAAATAACTACAAAAGAAGCTATACTTTACATTATTTTTTGTACCAGATGACTTGCATGTGTTTGAGCCATTGAACATTGGTATGTATATCTACATGAAACTCACACATACAGAACATTGTGTTCAGGAATTATTGTTTTCTTTTAGACACACACACAAGTTACCACCAGGTTATCCAGTCTATTTAATGCAGTGAAAAACAGTCCACAGCAGGCGTAAAAGGAGCAGTATCCAATATAGTTTGTCTTGCAAAAATGGAGTCAGAATTCCTGAGTCTCAGAGACATTGCTGTCCTCTCCATTACTGGATTATTTCTTTTTCCAAGGAGAACCTCTAGTTTTCGTTTCTTCACTCTAATGAAATTTGTAATAGATTGCATCTTTTAAAAAATGTAAAACTAGTACAAAAAATGTGCCAACCAAAGTGAATTTTTAAAGCTTTTTAAGGGGAGAGGGGATTCATTTACAAAATAAAGGCCACCTTCTTGTAAAATTAGTACTGCTAATATCCCATCATTCTGTTTAGAGCAGAGACTTAGCTCCCTGTTCTAGAAGCCTTACCATATGCAGTCATGTGAGCTGAAAAACTTCATCCTTTTAACAATTAAAAATATCACATATAGGACTAATGTGGAACAGCCCTTTGTTACAATCACCAAGGTGGCAAAACCAATTAAGTGTCATTCAAATAGTCATTGTAATCTAACTTCTGCATTTTCCCTTGTACTTTGCATATTACACAGTGTAACTTAAAATGTAATTTAAGAGCACTTCAGTCCCACAATGTAGGATTTAAGCTTGTGTGAATACATTTGCATGGCTCTGCAACATTTGTAATGACTTAGAAAAATACATTCAACCAAAACTTTATATAGGGTTCTATTTTTTTTTTTAAATCAAAAATGAAGAAAAAGCCAAATGGTCCCATCATTAGCTAAATAATACACTTCAAGTTCTGGAAGCAATTCCAAAGCAAAAGCACATTCAAGAATAACATACACTGAATTGTATACTTTCTCATTCACCTTTATCAGTACTAAAATTCTACTGTATATAATTATTTAGCCTTATAAATAATGCTAAGCAGAAAAATATTTACCTCTGTGCTACTTTTTTGTTTATAGAAGCATTTCTCAGTTTATAGGAGCAAAGGAAAAAAACCTACTTAAAGTGCAGATTACAGGCCATGACAGGCATAATAAATGACCAAAGGTGCAGCCAAATTTGCATTTACATCTTAAGTTACTTTGCCATCTTCCTTGTCTTGCAAGAAATCACCCCATGTGCAATTAAAGAGCTGGTCGGTTGGTTTGTGCCACAGTACAACCTGTAATCACTTGTAATTTTTTTAAGTCCATTTCAATTGTCCATAGATACTTCTAGGCAAGGTTCAAGATATTTCTAGCTCAGGTTCACAAAACCTTACTTAGTCATTAATACTTGACATCAGACAATATTGACACCCCCTCCAGAGAATGCTACTGTCCTCTTGCTGCAGTATGTGGTTGAGCCATTGATGCTTGGCTGAGTGTCTTTAACAAGCGACGTCTTCATTTCCATCTCACACGCTACAATCGCTGCATTGAGTTCCACTTGAGCCCGGTGAACGACATAAAACGAGAGTCCTATGCTTATGACAATCTGCAAATAAAACAAGAGTGTTGTAGGCTCCACAGGCTCTGGGAATGAATACAAAGCAACTGATCTGAATGAAACAAAAAGTTGTCAATGTAAAGATTCATGGAGGCATCTGTAGACTCAAAGCTTCACAGGCAAGACACTGGAAGGGAGATGAACTCAGCCCCTGAGTAGCTCTCAATCTATATATGCTAACAATGTAACCAGCATATCAGATAATAAACATCACACAGAACTTAAAATATTTATATACATTGAAAAGATAAGTTTCTTTCTTTCTGTTGAACTCCATATACTTGTTATAAAACAATTGTTTCACCTTCTCTCTTCAATTAAACCCCAGTCAAGTTTTTAGCTGAGATCCTCCTTAGGAAAAAAAAAAATAAACACAAAATCTTCAAATAAAAATCGAGGTGTCTCATAGTGAGAGTCCCTTTGAAAGAAGCAAGCTCCTCTGCCTTTTTAAAAGATCTAGCTGGAATCTGCAGCTTCCTTTCAAAAAGGCAAAGGAGTTATATTATTTAAAGCAGAACCTAGAGTTCTGAGTCTAAAACCTGAACTTCATTACTAACTGTAGGGCTATTTTCTTTAACATTGAGGACTATTGCTTAAAACACCTGTCAGCATGGCAGACAGTGTCACTAAGACAACTGACAAGTATGACAAGTATGAGCACAGGCCAACTGCAGCTGGAAGGCACCCTGGCAGTCTCTAGCCCAACCAGCTGCTCACAGCAGGGCTGGCTGTAAGATCAGAACAGAACTTTTGTCCAGTCAGGTCCTGACAGCTGTAAAAGGATAGAGATTTCACCATTTGTGCACTCTGCTCCAGTGCTTGACTGTTGTTGTGGTGAAAATGATGCTCCTCACCAATTTATGTTACACATTTTAAAAGCTGGCTAATGTAAGATTCACAATGATATTATAGACACTTATTTTTGAATAGATAGGAAACTTTCTATTATAGAAGCTTACCCAAATATTTAAATTTGTTTTGGTTTAGAAATATTACTACCAGTAACCCAGTTCCCTAGATAAACAACTTTTTAAACATACATATATATATATATACATACACACATAGACAACCATGAAATGTGAAGGATTTTCAGAGCTATTTACTAAATCAAAGTCCCATCAAAGCTCATCCAGGCAAAGCACTCGGCAGATGCTGGAGAGACAGTGGGAGAATGCAAATAATTTCTCCACTAAAGGCCTCCCCTTCAGTTATTCAGTCACGTCCCAAGGACTGCACTCAAGAAGGTTAGTACTCCTTTTAAAATATTCAGGCTATCCAGCTACCACTCACCTTGTTACAACCTATATAATCTGCAAAGGAGAGTCAAGGTCAATTTAAAAAAACTAAATATATAAATGGGGGAAAAAAAGGAAAAGGCCACTAAAAACTACTACCCTGGAAATAACATTTCATGACTAAAATAATAGTTGATCAAGAAACCATTTATTTTCTCTTTGATCTATCAAAACTATCTACGCCACACTTATGAAGCCATGTTTCATGAAAGCTACAAATTATATAGCATTTATTTGCATTCAGTAGAAATAGTTCTATTAAAGAGCACACAAATTTCAGGGCAAGGGAGGAAGGTGTGTTTAAAATGGTCCTAGTCTTAGTTTTCTGTGTTAGCATTGTTAAACATCAGCTTTATGACTGTAAAAACTGAGGAACAGAAATTACTGCAGTACCGACTGAAAGTCTGCAAACCATGGTAATTGTTAGTCAAACACAGCTTGAAGTACTATCACTGTCAGAGAAGGTTTTAATATATAATATAATGCAGAAATACCCATAACCTCTCTGCTCATAATGGTCTCACACTTAAGGCTTACACCCAAAATTTACTGATGAATTATCTCAAGAGCTAAGGTCATGTAAAAGTACTTGATATACCTCTCTCATTAATTTACTCACTTGTAAAATTAGAATATTCTAATTTAGCCATTAGGGAAATAGTACTCTACAGCATTTTTAGTATCCTGAATACCTATGCAAAATGGGTATGCTGAGTGCTAACAGTGAACAGCGCACATGTTCTGCGCCTACACACACAAGCTTTTGTGTAGGGGTGGTTTAACAAGTCTAAAATTTAGCAGATTACCCTTGAAGGCAAGCGTTTTTCTGGATTTTTAGTCCAGAGCAGGGCCAATCAGTTCCAAGAAAAAGAAAAGCAATAATCTGGGGAACTTCTCTGCCTCAGCTAGCTAAAAAAAAACCTAAGTAAAAGCAAAGGAGAGCTCTTCCGCTGTCCATGCTGCAGACAACACAATCCATAAGAGAGAATTGTGGGGAGCAAGTGCAGTTTCTAAACACAAACTGCGTGCTTCTTTCCCCTCCTTTGCTCTCAGAACCAGTCTTGAATGTGCCAAACTTAATATTCAGCATAAATAGAACAGATGACTGGGGATACAAGCATCATAAAGTCACCCTAGGACAGCAAGAGAAGAAAACTTACTGAAAACTGTATCAGAAAAAGAGAACACTGAGTAAGTTCTGCTTCATGTTATGATGAGGTGTGAGAGAATTACACTTTTGTCAGAGCACAAAACAGAATCTAAAGAAATCAGTACACTCGGAGTCCATTTTTCTGGGTATCTAGCAGTCAGCAGAAATCACAGAGACAGACAGTGCCGTTACCAAGGTCTATGAAAGCAGATATTTTAACTGACCTGTAAACCGAATACAAAATAGCCACTAACACTTTGTTCTGCAATCACGTCCTCCATGGTGCGCAAGGTGGTGCCCAAGTACGAGTTCAGGAGCTGAGTAGGAAGCAGCCCGAGTGAAGAAGCCATCAGGTAGTTGGGTAGTGATAAATCTGTAATCTGAGTAAAAAGAGTAAGAAATCAAAAGCAGGTCCAAACACAATCTATGTGTACAAACAACCAGACTACCACTTCCCACAACCATCCCTGCAAAATCATGAAAGAATATCCTACATTCCTTCAGTGAAACTTTGATTCATGCACAGGGGGACCACAGTAGAATGATACAGTATGTATATAGTTTTCATCTGACCTTTTTAAAGTTACTAGGTTTGATTTCTTTTCACCTCATATTACGCAACATCTCTGTGCAACAGTCATTAACTAGGGATGCAATTACACCGTTCACTGAAGATATTTTTTTTAACCCGGTGAACAGAGTCCTTGGATTTATGAGAATTTAGTTGTGAGAGGAAATTATGTTATCAAATGTGAAAGTCTAACATAAAAATCTATCTGTTTTGCATTTTACGTATATGGCAAATAATACAAGGGGTATGTTCAAAATGTCACTGTTTTAAATAGGATCCAGGTAAACAGAATAGCAGATACAAATTGCCTGTGCTGGGCAAGTTATGAGCTTATTAAGAGACACATGTCTTTCAGTGATCCCTATGAGCAACATCCATCTATACCTATACTGATATATAAGAGTATCATTAAGATTGTCTACTAAAGGTATTTTGCATCTCACTTCAATTAGTGAATGAAATAGTACACACAGCTATAGGTTTTATTAATTTCTCTGGAGAAAACACTAAGTACACTTCGGTATTTTCTTCTCTTTGCTGTGAAGTTTCTGTTCTGTGTCAATAGGTGCATGTACAAGCTTACATGGGAACAAAGTACACAGTACCAGCTAAATTAGTATCAGCAGCCACTGGGAAATATTAAAGGCAAGCGTCATGAGATCAAATGATATTTACACAAGAAAAAAGAAAACAAGAGGAAACTGGATTAAAAATGAGTATAAAAACAATGATTTTGAAAACGAGCAGTCCAACAAATCTTCCAGATAATTCAGTTGATAGTAACAGAGATCTAATTAAGAACAGCTCTAACACTGAGAGCCTGCATGGAAATTATTGACCTTGCCAGTTTTGTACAATGTTGAAGACCAAAGAACAGCAGCAATGTTACTCATTTCATCATGCTATTCTTAAAATAAACTTTAGTTACTGTGAAAGTCACAGTGCTGAATTCTCAGAGCTCTAACCACCATCAGTGGAAAGTTTTTGGGAGGAAGGGCAATGGAGGAGCAGAATGCAATGAAGCATAAAGATTAAAAATAATTCACTGGAACAAGATCCAATAAGCCATTTCCAAACTTCACACTGCATATTATACTTCCCACAGACTGAAATATATACCAGCACCACAAATATTATATTTCCTTCTCTAGACAAGATTAATTTAGATTTATAATGAAAAAGGATTACATAATGATGTCAGAACTTCACATCTGACCAGTACTTTCAAAATACTTTTCTAAGCATTGTTGTAATCTGGGCCATGTAACAAGAATGCATAGCGCAAAGTTCCCATATTGCCAAGGGAATGAAGGAGCTGCTATTAAAAGTTTCTGAAATACTAACGCAGAGGCAAGATTTGCTAAGTAGGACACTATCATTACATCTAATGGAGCTGGGAAACTTCCCAAAGATTGCTTTAACACTCCTGGTACCTCTCTCATTTCTGTAGATCTATTAAGGACACTTCAGTTGCAGAGCAACATGTCTGCAGACCTGGATGAGTCCCGAAACAACTGGACCTCCTGGGTCAGGAGAGAGATTGTTTCCAAGGGAAGGGGAGACTGCCCCAGTGGATACACTTAATTGCAGCTTGTGCTTCCCACTGCAATGAAAGCTAAGGAGAGGGTGAAAAAAAATTTATTATGTCCTTTTTAACTGAACTGTAGGTTTAGAGCTACAGTTGTATCCCTTTCTGCAGAATGCACAGGAAGTGGACAGCATCCCTGCCTAAGAAACTTCAGAAATCATCAATAAAACTTACAGCTTTCCATATTCTTCTTTCTAGGAACTTTACCTGTTCTATGAACCTGACAAACTTGTATGCCAGGCTGCCTAACAGAGCCTACCAGGGCTCTGTTTCTCATGAAAGCTCAAGCCAGCAAAAATTAACCCTGAAATCCCAAACCAAGCAAAGATTCAATTGTGTTATGGGCCATAACAGAAATGCATTTAAATTGGATTCAAATACAATTAAGAACTACATAATTGCACTGATAAAAATAGCCAGAAACCCTCCTCTCCCATTAAGCCTTGGATGGGCTTTGTCCTGTGGAACTTTTGAGCATTCTTTGCAGCTGACACCTTTGGTTCAGCACTGTCAAGGAATAAAAGCTTCTGTCAAGACTTTGCTGAGGGCTCCCATGCCTTTAAGGACTGCAGCACAATTTCTCTTCCCTCTGTGTTTCATATTAGATAGGCTTAGTGACCAAGGATAACTCTGGTGTTTTTTTCCTCAAAAAAAAGCCCAAAATTAAAATCCCCCAGAAGCACCTCTTCCCACCCCCCCAAAAAAGCCAACACTACTCCCTAAAAAAAATCCCAGTAATACAAAAAACCAAACCAGCTGCCAACTTTCCAACAAGCAGAGGAAGCAGTGTGCATGTTCTTGCAAAGCAGGTACCATTTCTTCAACTCTGACTTCATTCTATGCATTTCTGAACCCAGAAGTGCACACTTGAACACTCAGATTTTTAATCAGATTCTTTCATGTAATATTCCCCTTAAAGAGAGTATGAAATCCCATCTAACCTACATCTGGCACTACAAATAAATAGGCTGCACAAATCTCACTCCAAGAACAAACTCGTGGGAAGGAGATGATAACCTGCATACCAGGCCTCCTTACAGACCTGCCTTCAAAACACTCCAGAGCTGGCAAGGTGAGAGAGCTGTGAGTGGGCAAACACATCAGTAAGAGCTATCGACCCACCCCAGCAGCCCAGGCCACTCTGGCATCGGGAGTGACAATTAAGCAAAACTTAAAAGGGAAATACAAACATACTTTCAGTTAGCAAGTGCTATATTCCAGAAAGGCAAGCAAATGCTTTACCTCGCCCCTCTACTACCAGCAGAACAACCGTTCAAGAAGCAAGATCTTCAAATCTCACTAATGAGACACTAAGGAATTTGTGTTAATTTTCTTCTTGTGCTGTTTCAATTGATATGATTCCCTCACTAATCAAAACCTAAGAAGCTCTTCCATCCTTCTCTACACCCATTACAAGTCAACCTCCCGAAAGCCCTCAGCAGATGGTACATGCCACCGAACGAGTGCTTGTAGAGATCATTTAATCCCAGCCCTGCTCACATCAAGGTTATGCCTTTCCCTGAACCTCATATGTCACTTCCTTCCTTCTCTCTCATTTAAGTATTCTCGGTATCTCCAGTTTACTTTAAAATACCCACATAGAAAACATGCATAGACCAGACCACTGGAAAGACAAAGATGTGTACTTTTCCTTAAGTTCACTCTTGTTTAAAAATTAATCCTTTTAAAATTCATTGCTGAAGTTGCTAGCATGTGGAAATGCATTTTAAGCTTAAAATGAGTGAGATTTCAAGGAAATGACAGCTCGGTCTGTGGAGGCAGAAAACTGTATTTTTTACGTAACTTAAATTTGACTCAAAATGAGAAAATGTCTTGAATTCCTAGATTTGTATGCATCCCTAGTAGCTCATATTAAATGTTCACAGTGAAAAACTGAGTATACACTGCTTTGGGCAGCCTGGCATATTTGACTATGCTATACGATAGTAAACCAGGAGTAATAAACATAACCAAACTAAAATTAGCAAAAAAATCCAAGTTACTTGGCATAACTCAAGCATCTGGTTTCATCTCATTTCCTATCTATTATTTTAACACTGAAACCATCCACTTGGAAAGAAAATTATTTAGCCTGCAGAATACGGAGAACACAAACCACAATGATTTACAGCATCATTTTAATATTGAACTGGCCCGAATACTCTGCTGAGTTGTGTTTCCAACAGAAGGGCTATGCCAAGAAGGAAATAATTTTAACTTGGTAATTCTCTGGTCTGTTGTTCAGATCCAATACTACTCTATATCATCTGCTGACTACTTCAAGTGACTTCCCAAAACTGTGAACAACCAGAGCACAACAGCTCTCCCCACTTTAGGAGGGTCACAACACAGCAGAAGCTTCGTCTGCAACACTGGACCTTGGGCTCCAGGAGGGACTCAGCTCTCCCAGCTGGACAGGTCAAGCTTCTTCAGTAATATAAGTAATATAAGTCTGCAGTAATATGGGTTAACAAATAAAATAGCAAAGGTTCAGCTGTTCAGTTTCTCATTCTTAACAAGAAAATTGTTAAAGCATTTCTTCAAAAGAAATTACAAGTTACTATAGTTCTTATGGGTAGAAATTACTGCTCCAGAGATGAATGCTCCGGTACACACAGTTTATACACAGAAATTTAAAATATTTGGTGTGGATGTTACACCCCAAAATTGCATGGATTAAATTTTACTTAAAAAACAAATTTGGTATTTGGTAACCTACTAATTGCAGCCAGATGACTGTCAAAATTAAGAAAATGCTTTGGAAGGGTACAGGATCAGGACTGTAGACAGAGTGGGCTATAAGAAAGTGGCAGACTAAAACATGTGTTTAGATAGTCACTTATGTTAAAGAACATACAAGTTACTGATAACATTTAAAGTATTTCACAATCCAGTTCGCTTTGTTTTGACTTCACCGAGCTAGTACATACAACTGAGGCATAACACAGCCAAAACTAGATCCTTCAGACAAAGTACTCAGGAAGAAACGAGGGTCTGAAATTGTCATCAGCAGCACAACAACACTCAAACAAACCATCCTCCGTGTTCTTCTTTACTTTTTTCCTTTAAGATGATCAGAGACCAAATGAATGTGCCAATCTTCACCTGAGAGTAAAAAGAAAAGCAAGACTAACCCTTTTCCAGACTCAAGTTTACACTAACTTTCAGTGCCACTCCAGAGTACAGTCCCTTTCCAGGTCTAAGGCTACATGCTGCTCTGCCCAAAACCTGCAACCTGTCTTGTTTGCATGGACTTAACATCCCGTATGGATTTGCCAGATGCATGGTAAATCACCAGCCACACCGAGAAAGAATTTTAATCTGTCCACTTCTTTCTTTCCAATATTACTTATATTAAGTAGTTTAGGAATATGTGGCAAGAGCTTTCCTCAGCTCCTGCCATGTTTTAAAGTGGATCACTTTAAAAGCACAGATACATCGTAACTGTTGAGTTCTCCAGATTTCGCTATGCAGCACTTGGTGATTCTAACACCAGAATATAGTTTTGAAAGACAAGAGAGCAACTCTAACACAATGCCAGTGAGCAAGGCATCTCAAACATCTGCCTGCTGTCCCTCTGCATGCACAGAAGAGCAGGGAGAGAGGGTTGTTTTTACTGTTGCTAAAAGAGAGAGAAACCATGGCTTGCTCCCAGGAAAGGAGGCAACCTCCACCTATAGTACCAGCAGCCACTGTGCCGAAAGACATCCTTCCAGCACTTGTCTTCCTGGCCGCACAGCCCAGGCAGGGACTCACCGCGAACACGGCGTTCTGCAGCCCGAAGGGGATCAGCGTCAGCCGCGACAGAAACACCACCTTGAGGCCGCTGCCGCCCTCCACGACACGGACGATGGCACTGAGCGTCCCGCTGCCCTGGATCCTGGCCCGTGCCCAGCGGGACAACAGCCGCTTGCAGGCCACGTGGGCGACAAAGGTGCCGACGAGGACGCCGAACACCATCAGCCCCATGCCCAGCACGAAGCCGTAGAGGTAGCCGGCGGCCACGTTGAGCAGGATGTAGCCCCAGCCGCACGGGAAGGACACGACGATGAAGCCCACGGTGAAGAGCAGCACGCCTGCCAGGCTGTCCAGGCTCTCGGCCCAGAGCAGCAGGTCCCGCAGGTACTGCCGCACCAGGGCCAGCGAGGCGAAGCAGACGGCGGCCAGGACGCACAGGCTGAAGCAGCTCTTGCACCAGCAGGTGCCCAGGAGGCAGCAGGAGCAGCGCCAGCCCCGGGCCTCGGCCAGCCCATGCCCGCCGCCGCCCGGCTCGGGCAGCTGGCAGAGCAGCAGCTCCGCGGGCGGCAGCCCGTCCTGGTCCGCGCAGGGCCCCAGCAGCAGCCCGCCGGCCCCCGCCGCCTCCGCCGGGACGAAGCCGATGGTGTCTCCGCTGCCGCCGCCTCCCGCGGCCGTCCCGGCGGCTCGGGACAGCCAGCGGCCCAGGTCCTGCCGAGCGCCCTGCGCCGCCGCCTGCTTCACGGCCCGGGAGAGGAGCTGCAGCGCCGCGGCCCCCGCGCCCAGCATCCCCCCGCCCCGCCGCCCGCGCCGCCGGGGCTGCGGCGTTAGACGGCGGCGGGGCCGCTCTCTCCGTCCCGGCAGTGGCAGCAGCGGCCCTGGCGGAGCGCGAGTCCCGGGGGGCGGCGGCGGTGGCAGCACCGGGGCTCCATCTCCCCGCGCTGGGCTCCCGCTCCGCTCCGGGAAGCGCCTTCTCGGAACGGCGGTGCCGATGTGGCAAGCCCGGGAGGGAGGAGGCCAGGCGAGGCTCCGGCGGCAGCAGCGCCCGGCCCCGCTGCGGGGCTCGGCGGCGGCGCCAAGGCTCCGCCTCCCGCCCCGCCCCGGGAGCGCCGCGCCGGGCGGGTGTGCCCCAGCGGGGCCCCGCCGCCAGCCCCGCCCGGGCCGCACGCCCCATCGGCCCCGGTGCCCGCAGCATTCCCGGCGGAGCCTGATCCGCACGGTTTGGAGAGAGGGAGCCGTGCTGGAAAGCGGGTTGTTTTCCGTCAGGGGAGCGCGGGGTTCAAGCATCGCTGACTGTACTGTGGTACCCTTGCGCTCCCTTGACCCGTCTCCTTCTCTTACCTGGGGGCTTTGTACCGCAAACACCCCGGCTTGCCCGTGTCTACCAGTGAAACGAGCCTTCCCCGACCGGCGGCCGGGGTTTGAGCCGATGCGCCCGGGCTCCGCGGCTCCTCCTCGCCAGGTCAGCGTGCCTCACATGCCTGGAGGCTCGGACCCACTTTGGGACAGTTGAGGCTGAACTTTGAGTCATTGCCAGAAAGAAAAACTGCCTGCATGTGCAGTGAGGGGTGTTTTCTCCATTTAGAGGGGTGTTTTCTCGGGAGCCTCGCCGAGGCTCGATGGCTTCGTAGGTCGCTTTTGCTCTGGTGTTATTAATGGCAAGGTGCAGAAAGGGTTTGTTTTCTTTACAACGCTTATGCATACAACGTGCTCCAGTGGAGTTATATTCCCCTGCTGGGGAATTTTCAAGTGTATATTAAACGAGAATACGTGTAGGTTGTTAAGGTTAAAGGGTGATTGGAAACAAACAGATATCAAAATTAAGAACATATCTTTAAGTACTGCAATTATGCACTTGCAAAATACAATGGTAGAAACAATATAATCTGGGCAATCCAGCAAATCAGCCTAAGAAAATAACAGATATCTTTGAGAGACAACTGCAGAATAAAAACTGTGTACAGCAGGGAAATTGCAGATAAATGTCTCCAGCATAACCTGCTTTCTTGCTGTTACCTGTATCTGAATAAGAGCATTTGATTTTGTGTGCACTCTTTGCTTGCATGCAAACACAGGCAGGGCGTACATCCGGAATTATAATAGTAATAATAATGTCAACAAAACCCTGCATTAGAACTTGTAAAGGGCGATGGGCATGCTTGTACGTTCATTAAGGCATTTCAGCAAACGGGGCAGCTGGAAGTTCAGTAGAACAAGAAGACAAAATACTAATTTCTGGTTTTATACTAAAAGCACATATGTCTTTGATGTGGATTCAGCTTGTATGTATTCTTGTTCAATGCAGTTACTTTCGTAAAACAGGAAAAAGTCTGGGTGGAAATGTCTAACAGTTACATGCTTTACACTGCCCCTCTGTTGCTCTATTTAAAGTGCAGAACCTTGTACTGTGAGCTGGAATGAATTTCTGGCTGTCAGTCTAAAAGCTGCAGCCTTCTGTATTTATAATCATAGAAAATGTACTTGAAAAGTGACCACAAGAGAGTATGAAGAACATAATGGTCTATCTAAGAGACAGTTTTGATATTACACTCTAACCTATTTTAAAAAAAAAATTAGTTAGTGGACATGCTTTTCCAGCCCCTAGCAATATACAAGCTGAAACTCCTTGACCTTATCCATCACCTGGGCTCCCAAAAATAGCTAATCCTGGTATTCTTCTGTCCCCTGGAGCAACAGCTCAGGAAGGAAAGACAACAAATAGTCCAATTTTGAGTGACACAGACCATGGTCATGGAGCATCTTTGGATAAACATCCAAGTGAGGCCACAGGAATTCAGCAAGACTTGGGTGGAGCTGGTAGCTGCTCCCTCATGCACAGCGGATACAGCTACAGAGATGAGAGGCAGTGTCAGCTGGCTCCTTCGAGCCTTCCCAGCACGCTCTTGCCATCTGAAGGGAAAAGAAACAACCTCACACACCCTTGAAAATGTGCCAAATTGGCACATTGCTAGACAAAATGCCGGACTGAGTGGTCTGCCTTGCAAACTTACTAGTGAGTGAATCAGGATATTCCTGTACCATGGATGATGCAGTTGCAATGATACAAGCAAGACAAGATCTGTAGGGAAAAGCAGTTATCTTTCCAATCACTGCACTTAGAAAAAACTAGGCAAGCTCTTGAGCACACAGCTCCTGGACAAACACTTTGTTCTCCAAAAAAGATAGCGCTTTTTGTTTGTTTTTCCTTTTTCCCCAGGTAGATAGTTGATTTAGTGAATAATTTGCAGCAAATACTGTCTAACCTGTTCTTTTAAAAAGCACAACTGTTACTGTTTGTTACTTTTGGAACTGATTTGAAGTAATAGGTATAAGAATTATAGGTTTAGTTCATATGGGTTTAAATTATTGCATTATGTCAACTAATACTCCTATACTTCCTTTGATAGATCAAATTACTCAGATTTTCATTATCTCATCTATCATTTGAGCTGATTTCTTACCTATCTTAACATTTAATTTTGGTCTTTCCCAGTGAATACATGTAAAACCTGAGAGGCACAGCTGGAGTAGTGTTCTGCTTCAAGAAAAGGTGTTTCTGTAGAAAGATGCTCTCACAATTATATAGATGGTAGTGGATATTAAAGAGTTTTTGCCAGAGAGGTGTTTTTTCCAGGCCTGCAATGTAGGCTGAGGATATTTCCTTGTCCTGGCACAAGCAACTGAGAAATGCTATTTTGTGTTTTGAAACTATGATTCTTCTGTCTCATTTTTTATTTGGAGGGCTATTGTCATGCAAACACACCCAACTAAACACGTGAGTCATCTTATTGAAATGAAAGGCATGACTCATTTAGGTCTGTGCAACATGTCCACAGTGCATAGGGACCCTGAAGATGGGGAGTAGGATACATTAAGCCACAAATCAGGGCCTAAAATAATTCTGAATCTCCTGAAAACTTGCAATAGTTATTTCTGAATTGCCCTTTGGGAGGGAGAAGCAGGACTTTTTTGAGAAAATTATATTAATATCCGTAATGCCAGTGTACTTCTAAATATCTGTTAGTTCTGCCAGCATTACTGTGAAGATCCTTTGGTGGGAAGTGCAGCATTGATCAATCTATGTCAGGAAGAATGATTCTTAGGCCACAGCAGGCTCACTGAAAGTGCCTCCATCTGGCCTGCAGTCCTCTCTGCTATAGATTCCTTTATATCCACTTGAAGGAAGAGGGATGTAAACTCATGCAGGGAATATACTTTTTGCTGTTAAACAGAGTATGAGTTGCAAAGATGTGGGGGATGCAATTAGCAAGGAGCAAGTCATGAGCAGAGAAAATATTCTGGTAGACCAAATTAGGTCTGTAAGCCATAGCTTGGGCCCCACTGATTTGGATTGTTGTATTTCAAATACATGTGCATTCACAGTTTTGCCAAAGTGACAGTTGTGCTGAAGGAAAACAAGTTATCATGTAGCATTTTATGACATTGCTTGAATTCCCCATGAAAAGTGATAGCTCTGAAGTTACTGCATCAGGAACAGGAGGTGTAAGAGGAGAAAGAACACTATTTGCAACTTGGGATCATCTAATATTTTAATTTTTTGGACCAATATCTATCAAGATATAACAAATTTTGTGTTACTTTCACCAGGAGCTACCTAGTTCAGAAAAAGTCTTTATATAAAATATACAAACGTAAAAAATTAAATACGCATAAACCTTATTTAATATATCCCTGAAAGAGATTTTAAGTCCTGGGGTGAGAATCCAGATTGTGTTATTTTGCAGCTTGATTTATTAGGTGTCTACAGAAACTTTATTACTTGATATATAATCCAAATTTCCCAGATAGGTGTCATATAATCATGTTAAAAACACCGAAGGATTTGTTATACTATCATAAACTCATACAATTCAGAAAATGAATCTGGTTTTTTTATACATGCTTCTAGTTAAGAAATATGGTTTATACAATGATTTTACAAGAAACATTTCAAGCTAATGTGAATACAACTCTATGTAAGGCATGAATAAAAATTCAATACAGTAAGCAATATGCTGAAATATTTACATTGAAAATTCTGAGACATCACTCTAGTATGACTTATTATGTAAATAGTGACACATCAAAAACAAGTCCATTTCAGTAGAAGTGAGGATTTTTGATATTCGTTAGAGTGTCCTAGATCAGAAAGAGGAAATGAGAAACCTTTCCATATATGTAAGGCAAAAATAGAGCCGCACACTTGGTATATCTATAGCTGCCTTCACCTGTTGCAGCAATGGAAAACTTAAGCTAATTAATCTGAAAGACTCACAAGGAATTCTTCCTTGGAAAAGGATATCCTTTGGTTGGCAGAAAAACCTTCTGCCAATTTTTCATTCCCTGAAATGACTGCTTTGTTGCCCAAAAAATGCCTTAGTCAGGGGCTATTGGTGTAATGCAGAATTGCCTGATGTTTGGAAGTTGCAAAATTCCTCTTGAGGACTAGACTAACATTGGTTGCCCTAGGAAATTGCAAGCTATGGAAAAAGTCCAAGTGTTAAATTAATTGTGTCCTCCTTAATTGCATAGTGCAATCATTAGATGCACCTCAAAACGTTAGACAAGTAATTACTTATTCTACCAGGACCACAAATTAAGAATCTACATTTTCATGCAAGAGAATGCTTGAGGCAATTCTTGGGGGCAGTAAGATCTTGAAAGTGTGTTTTCAAAAGGAATTTTGGGTATCGTGAAACAAACTACAGTGAGAAAAACATTTCTGAGGAACAGGAAATTCTCTTGGTGAAGTCGTTTATTGAGGCTGTTTACACCCAGATTCTCCTCCACTTTGAAGTGACTAAAAGAGGAACTGTAGCTAAATATAAACCATGCTCAGGGCACTTTTAAAGGGAGGGGTGTAGGTAAATGGAAATGCCATCATATCCTTAGTGTCATGTTTTCATCAGTTCCCACACATCTGTGTCTTTTAGCAATATAGTTTGATATTCTTCAACAAGTTATCACATTCCCTTTGATACATCTGCAGTCCCATGTGTAAAAGCTATATTGGTCTCTTTCATATATTTGCTTTTAAAGTATATTTCAGTAAGTTGCAAAGCAGAGAAAAGCAGCCTGCATTTTCACTTTTTCCACAGCAAGGGTACAGTCCTAGCAGGTTATGGATTGGAGGTCAGTTTCATGTAATATTTTAGGTTCAGTGATTTTGTAAAAATATTTAGCATGAAAGGATAGCCCAAGATCCAGAGACTGTTTTAACAGCACAGTAGCATTTGACTGTTTTACTATTAAGCTTTATTAAGCAGCTTTAAGGTTAGCTTCAAGTCAGCTCTGAAGCAGACAATCAAGTTTGTGGCTTGGATAAACAAACATGTATTTAAGTTTGAGGTTATAAATCAGGCCGTCAGTTACAGCAGTCTTAGATCAGGAAAAAAAAAAGGAAAGCCTATGTATTAATTTCTTTGTGTTTTCTAGGTTTATAATTGGTTTTTACTTAGCAAAGTTTCAGCAGTTCTTCTTCATCTTTGTTGTTATTTCTTTATTTAAGAAACCACAATATGGTAACCGCTGGCAGGCATTGAACATAGCAATAGGGGTTTATGCCTCTGTAGAAGCATGAGGATTAAAAAAAATCTCAGCTTCCAAAATCAAAGGCAGAGCTCATCTGAGTGTTTCCCTATAAGTGTTTATATCAGTTTGCATGTTTATAATCCTTGTTGTAGCATACCTACTAAATTATTTATTATTTATAGTTTCAAGCTAGACTAACTGATGAGTTACAAACATCCTCTGAGAGAACATTCACATTTTTTATTAAACACTGGTGAAAACATGATTTTAAGCCTAATTTGCCTCCCATTCTGACTCTTATGACCCTAGCCCCAGGCAAAAGAGCATCTTAACTAGAAGCCCCAAAAATCAGAGTTTAGTAGATAGCCTGGCTCTTCTCTACTATGTAGTTTAAAGGAGATGTAGATTATGACTGGACTTGGAAAAGTCTCTTCTTAATGGTCTCACCTCCCATGTGCCAAGACTGTGAACTGGAAACTCCACTTCTTGTCTGTTTTTCTAGGCTCTGGTGTCTGCACCCCTACTCCAGCAGCTGAGATTGGGGACACAATGTAGTTGCAATAATAGTCATCGATTAAATTTGCAGCAAAGATTTTGCCAAAGGCTTGGAGTGTCCTGTCTTTCTTTTGAAGCATTTCAGTAGTCCTCAGCAGGCTTAGTGGACACACAGGAACTTGTAAGAGGTGCTCAGTGTCAAGCATCTTGGGAGAGAGATGTAGAATACAAATAAGTGGATGATCAGATGAGATGGAGAGGGCTGAAAGGACTTAAAGGATGTTAGTCTTGATAGGGAATCACATGAAAAAGGTCTGTGTGTTCTGTTGGTCCTGCTCCTCCTCTCCTCCACTCACAAGAGATGCTGTAAACATAAAAATTACTTTTGGTCCTAGTTGAGTGGAGTTATACAGAAGAAGGAATGAGAAACAGGGTAGAGGGACTAGGTCTGTGCATGAAGGATACTGCTCCCTCTGACCCCAAACACATTCCATCCATGGCAACCTCCGTGCACCCTTTCCTGCATTTGAGGGCAGCTTTTCCATATCAGGAAGAAGGAACCTGTGATGCTGGAAGAGACAACCTTGCACACAGTAATTAAGATTAGGGTGTTTGCTAAATATAAAGCCTGTGTAGAGAGCAGATCTCTGTTATAGGGCACACAGCTTAAGCAAGTAGGAGTCCAGGTGTGTGGTGTTTTGGACTTTTGAAAACAAATATTTCCAAATGGTATCTCTTACCTCTGTTTAACAGAGACAAAACAGCTGTGTTGAAAAATATTTAGGCATGTTGAAACTATTTATTGACTTTGAGACTGATTTAAAATACTCATACATTGATACCCAAAAGCATGTGTTTAAACTGAAGTTATTTAGTAAACCAGGTCCAAATTATAACATTAGATAACATCAGAAAGTGGTTTCCAAACTTGATCTTTCAAAGACTTAGCAGCACACAGCTGTTAGTCTTGCAAGTAGATATATTGGTCTGCCCTCTTTGACTGTACTGTGGTCAAAACTGTTCTCTCTACAGCCAATAAAACCCAAAGCAATGATATAAATAGTTGCATATGACATTATTAAACACATCAGAAAAGGTAGACATGTCACTGGTAGTCATTTTCAGGCAAAGACATTCACAAAACCTGAAGGCATACAGAGATTTCCATGGATATGCTCTACAGCTCATCGCTTCTTCAGTTCTTTACCTGGATTTAGCATTTGTTTCTGAAGGTGTTTGTTTGGAGGTTTGAGCTACCTATACCATTGCTTCTTAATCTTTATTATAACAATTTCAATTTTACCAGTTTTTACTGGGCGCAATATTTTTTTGCAACTGTCTGGCTCTTGTGCACTTTGCATTCTCAAAACACTGTATAAGCATTTTGTGTTGGATATAGTGCTTCTATCTGTCCCTTGAAGCACTTAAAATTGCCTTTATAAAATATGTATACTGTAAATCAAGCATATAGTTCCTTTGAATGAATATGCTCTCGAGTGCTTTCCAAGTCATCAGGCAAAACAGGCAGTCTGCAAACCCAGGTGTTGCCTTAGAAAATAAACACATCGGCAGCATATCAAAGCCCAGGAAGATGTTCTCAGCCTCAAAATGGAGTCCTTCCCCATTATTGCTCCCACAATAACAGAAATGATCATGTGAACCATTGTGTTGTGCTGCTCATTCCCTGATGTGCAGCACCAATTCACACACCAAGTTGAGGTATTTCAATTTTTTATTATAGTTTGCACAAAGTAGAGAGATAACCCACAAAAGGCTGGCTCCCCGCTCATCGAGACTATGCATTTTAACAAACAAAGGCATCAGTGCTCACTGGTTACAGATTACACATTAATTTTACTAATTAGTACTCAAACTCCTATTAGTTGTATCTCTTGCTCCTCATGCTAATTAGTCTGCATGTGCAGTTCTTCCCTCCAGTTGAGTCTGGGGTCTGCTTTAAGTAGGTGGTCAATGAGTCAATGGTCACAATCTGCCACTGCCAGAATTGCCTTTCCCCCAGTTACTGATGAGTTCTGCTGACTTCACTCCTGGTGGCTCTGGTCCAGACAGCCCATTCATCTTGGGATTGTCTTCCTTTTTTCTTAAAACAAGAGATTAGCCAAGCATACAACATTCGCAATGCAATTGCTTAATCATAACTGTCCAGCTAGAGCTACTGGGAAACAACCAAAAAACAAATTGCAAAGTTTGATTCAGATCTTGAGCCACTCAAATCTTGGGGGGCTTGATATCATTTGTCAAAGTCCTGACTTGATCAGAGAACTTCTTCATTGAAAGAGCACCTCAAAAGCTTTCTACACCATTGAACGAGCTATCTTTGTAAAACCTCTGAACAATGTTTGCTTTCTTCACACTTCTTGTGGTCACAAATAAAACAAAAAGGTTAAATACAGGGAACTAGTACCAAAACTGGGATAAAAACCAGATTTTTTTTCTTATTATACACATTTCTATTTTTGTGGGTCCTTTTTTTTTTCTTTTTAATCTTAAAAGATATAAAGAGGATTTTATAAAGTAAGTTTGTATTAACAGGAAGAGTCCCCAAAATTTTCTTCCTGTTTTTCACAATTTTATTAGCATATTCTAAATGCTAATAAATCACTTTCAGTGTTGCTTGTGTTCCTTCATGAAACATTTTTGAATATATAAACACCTTATACAGCTCCATGTTTAGCAAACTGTTAGCTTTGTCATTCTGTACAGTCCCAGTGGTAATGTTTATCATCCTTTATTCTGTTTCCAGTCAATAACAGTGGGAGGTTCACCCCTGTTTCCTTTCCTCCTCTGCCTCCTTCCTGGCATTCTGCCTACAGCCATGGACTAGCAGGCGTGTATTATCAAGTAGTTACACCAGTTGCTTCAGGCATGCAGACCTCTTCAAATTACCTTCCTCATGCCCCTCATCAGCTGTTGCTGCTTTATCACTTTACTGTCAGATGGGCACCAGTCCTAATCCATGACGAGATGAGATGCTATTCTGTCCTTACAGCAATACCACCATAATATTCCTTACTGGAAACTGGATAACCTAATCAGATATTTGTTTTCCAAAAAAATTAGTTTCATTCTTCTTTATATGTGTTATTAATATTTGTTAAATAATTCAGGAATCATTTAAGAGCAAAGGAAATATTGAAGAGCTATTATGCACATTTTTAATGAGTTTTGAATGAAACTCCACATCACTCCAGCAAAAATTTTCCTTAATATGAAGTACTCCTAATGTTCTTCTTGAGCAAGTAGTTGCAGTGTGTGATGCTAATGTTATCCTTCAGTACAAAGAGCAACCAAGTGCACCCAATGTACTTGGATGATAGTCTCTGACACACTATATGCTCTGTAGGAAGTAATATGGCTGGGGTAAGATTGTGGCATGACCATGGCACCTCTGTATGAGCCCTTCCATTCCATAATGACTTATTGCAATCATGAGAAAAAGTATATGGTGCCTTTTTCCTTGACCTGTGAAGCTACAGCTTTTTCTGTATCACATACCTTGACCTAAGGTGCCAAAAGAGAACTGCTGGATTCCTGGAGAAGCCTTTATGTCCCCACAAAATCAGATGTTAGGAATTTCCTTCTAGATCTTCTTGAAGGATAGACATGCACACCAGTAATGACAGACATAAATTACCTCTAATCTGAATCCATGGACAAACTGCACCTGCTGTCCCTAAGGACCTGTACTGCCCTGAGGAGCACTGACATCAAATGTGCAGACCTCCCAAACTGTGAAGACTCGGTTCAGTATAGGTAACTGTCTTGGTTTGAACTGGGATAGAGTTAATTTCTTTTCAGAAGCTGTTACAGTGCTGTGTTTTGTATTTGGAATGAGAATGGTGTTGATAACACACAAATGTTTTGGTTCTTGCTAAATTGTGTTTATCCAAGTCAAGGACTTTGATTTTTTTAATGGATTTTTGGTTTGAGGTTTGGTGGGTTTTTTGTTTGTTTGTTTGGTGGGTTTTTTGTTTGTTTGTTTGGTGGGTTTTTTTGGGGGGGAGGCAGTTAGGGTTGGTTTGTGGTGGGTTTTTTTGGTTGGTTGGGTTGGGATTTTCTGGTTTTTGGGGTTTTTTTTGTCTCATGCTCTGCCAGAGAGGAGGTATGCAAAAGCAAATGGGAAGGAGCATAGCCTGGTGACCTGTACTGGCTGAAGGGATATTCCACAGAGCATCATGCCCAGTATATAAACTGGGGGAGTTACACGGAATGGGGGGCCAGTTCAGGAAGGGGGATCTGGCATCAGTCAGTGGATGGTGAGCATTTTATTGCTCATATTGTATTGTGCATAATTTGTTCTTCCCTTTTTATTGTCATTATGACTGTAATTTACCATTATTACTGTGTCTTATTTTGGTTTTGATTATTAAACTATTCTTATTTCAACCTGCAAGTTTTACTTTGATTCTCCTCTCCATTTCACTGGACTGGGGGGTGAGAAGGGGCTTTGAGTGAGCGGCTGCATGGTGCCTAATTTCCAGATGGGCTTAAACTATGAGCAATGTAATTTAATTGGCTAATTCCAGGGAAAATTGTGTTACAAATACAAACTATTTTTTCTCACTTATGCATGTTTAATATGCTAACAGAGGCTGGCAAGTGCAAAAAAGGATCACATCTTTCTTCTTTGAATCTATAACATTAAAGTTATTTGAGGTTTTCATTTTTTTGTGGTTGATATGTTTTGCAGTAGCTATTGTTTTCTTTCTTTCTTTCTTTCTTTCTTTCTTTCTTTCTTTCTTTCTTTCTTTCTTTCTTTCTTTCTTTCTTTCTTTCTTTCTTAACTCATGAAGACTCTAATGAAGCAGTTCCTTAAAGAAATCAGAAAACTGGCAAGGAAACTGCATGCGAGGTGTTGAGTTTCTGTTGAGAGCAAAGATTGTGTATCTTGGGTCTCTGTAACACCTTTAGTCTTTATGATTTCACCCTATTGTTTCCTAGTTGCCTCTTTCTTTAAAAGTTGTCATGCACTTTAAACTTTCAGCCCTTCAGATGCCTCATGTTACTTCATTGATAACCACTTGTCCATTTGACCAAAATTTGCGGGGCAGAAGGCAGATTACATTTCTTAGGCAATATCTTTGAAGATTGCTTCAGAATTAAGACAAGTGATGATAAAATTAGTTTGTAGTGATAAAGTCAATCCCAGTAGGGATTGACCTTGACCAGGGCACTTCCCAAGAGATATGAGGAAGCTTTTTGCAAACTTACACTTCAAAGACACATCAAATTGAGGAACAATTCATTGCACTGACATTTGGAATCCACAAGGCATTTATTTTTTGTTGTCTTGATTTTTAATTACCATTTTACTTATTTAAGTTTAAGCAGCCCTTTCCCATCTTTGTTGTTATTCCTTTATCTCAGAAATTACAAATTGAGTCTATTCAAGATAATTGAGTTGCTCAGGCAGGATTTTCCTTTGGGAAGCCCATGATGTTCTCTCCTATATATATTCTTCATGTTCCCAGAAGACTTTATTTGCAACGTGTATCTTTCAGATAACATACAGAAAAATTTATTCAGAATGTATTTTTACTTTGAGTACATTTCTTACTCATTTCCCTGCTACACATTCCTCACAGTATATTTTCTGGTTCAGTACATATATCATGATCACAGAATGTCATTAGTGGACAGCAAACACAGAGCCGGATCCAACCGTTACCTAGATCTGGGGACTGTGTTGTGTGTGGGGCTTCACACACTGTGTCTGAATCCATGTGCATGCTGGAACTGGCTAAAAAAGGATGGACCAGGAGAAGGTTAAGGGCCATGTTACCTGTCTCCCCTCGCTGCCTCTTCCTTCAGGGTATTGTCCCATCATTAGGAATTATTTCTCTAAACAGGTAACAAACTGGAGGAGCGAGATTAATAAAATTCTATACAACAAGTAGTTACATAGCTGAAAACTTGATCTGATTCAATAGGGCATTACAGTAGCTATAGAAGAAATTATCCTCCTTGGCACCAGAGATTTTGCCTGTGCAGAATAGGAGACACAGAAGCAGTCAGGCTTACTTAGCCTTCAGTGTAACAGAAGGCTGCTTCAACAACAGAGGTGATAAAGTAGTTGTAACTCTGCTGCATCCAATTACAATGTTTCTAATAATGAAGAATTATTTAGGATTTCCCCAAGGAGTTAATTTTAGAGAGTACCAGAGATTGTCTCTAAAGACCTCTTCTAAACTGTCACACTTAAAAGCATTCCGGCCTCTCAGATGTGCTGCTCAAGGGAGCTCTTTCTATTTTATTGGTATCCACTAGAGAAAAACAAGCAATAGCCAAGCCATAAAAAGGTTGGGGTTTATTACTTAACATTACAGCAATTTGCTGTTTCTAGCCTCGTTGGGAAATTGCAGGGAGGTGAAGATGAGTGGATGAGCTGATTCACTGGGGAGTATGATTGATTGATGGTGGGAAATAATGACAAGTCCCAAGGAAGCACACAGGAGAGAGAAGCTTCAGCAAAAGGAGAGCTTTAAGGAGGAGTGCTCTATTTTTCCTTTTTTTTTCTTTTTTTTTTAACAAAAGCACCCAAAATCTTTATGATATGCTTTGATGTGCACAATTTTGATGAGGTTATTTTCAGAGCACAGGAAGCTCTCCTTTCTTTGGGAATGTGAAAAGGCTGTGCTTGCCACCCCTGGAAACAGCTGTGGGATTCACAGTTCACACAGAACTCCTAAAAAAGTAGATTCACATATGTAGCCTGTATTTCCTTTTTTTAACATAAAACCAGGTGGTTTGAAGTAGTTTGCTGAGTCTACACTAGGTCACCTGTGGCTGGTGGTGGATGTATAGCACACCTGAGTGGATGATGAACTCTCTTCATGCCAGCGCTTAGTTCACAGCAAAGTGCACGTAAAAAGCCCCAGAATATTTCCCCATGTTTCCTGCCCTCCCACAGACTGTAACAGTCTGTGGTTTGGAAGCAGAGTTGAAGAGGGAAGCTGTGATTTCAAAGCAACACAACAGGAGGGAAATGATCAGTGTGGTGACAGGCGAAAAGGTCTGCTCTGCCTGCTGTCCTGGGGGAGAGCGATGGAATTGCTCTGCCAGTGTGAAATACTTGCGGATGCAGCACACAGATCTGCAAGAGATCTCCACTCTCTAGTCTGCAAAAGTGTCTCTGCTTTACCATTAGGGCAAAAGAAGGAAAAATTGGTCAACTGGAGGGGCAAACTACCCAGCAAGGGAATGAGGAGAGGAGAGGAGAGGAGAGGAGAGGAGAGGAGAGGAGAGAGGGTGAGCATAAGAAGAAAGCCACCCTGAGGGAAGCCAAGCAGCCTGTCTCTAACAGACCTTTGGTTTTAGGGGAACTCAGGATATGGGTAAATTTTCTGGCTCTTCCTCATTGTTGACATATATGGGCAGTACAGCATTAAGTCCTCTCCTTTAAGATACAGATTATCACCTAAACATGATCCTCCGTTTTCATTTTTTATAGAATTAAATTTAAACATACATAGTAATAGCATGGCTAGAGTTGCTACCACAGTGGTTATCTTTTATTTCATACATTTCTACAGCAACACAATTCAAAATTAAAGGAATGAATGTGACTTTAAGACAGAAGAACTCCCTATAAAAGAAATAATCTCATCAGGCTTCTGAACTAAACTTAACAATCCTGTTTAAGTGCAGAGGAGACCAAAATTACTATGTGCAAGAGAGCCTGTACTGCTTATGCAGCTCCAGGACAGGGGAGCTGCCACAAAGGGATTATTCCTGCTGCTTACTTCAGACATCACTTTTCAGCCTAATTTTAATAATAATTAAAAAAAAAAAAAGGAATGTATCATCATTAAGATTTTAATTAATGAATGAGAAGGGTTAAAAATAAAAAATAAATTTCTTCTTCTTTTTTTACTTCCTGAGAATTTATAAGGCAGCCAACATGGGCCAGCTTCTGGAAAAACATTTGTTTAACAACTGGACAAAAATCAAAAGATATATTTGAAGGCCATCTCTTTGGCAGCTCTCCTCAGCATGCAGTAAGGCTCCTTTAAAAATGGTACAAGCCAGACGATCTAAAGATGCCATGTATTTTTAGGAGAAATTCAGAGTGAAACTAATCTGCTTAGGGCCATCATGACCCCACAATAATGTGTATTGTCTGTAGTTATCTCATGTTCAGAATACCAGCATGACAATCAGATTTTCCTAGAGAGCATGTTATTAATCTTTGCCCTTTGTAATAAACTGTTGGTTTTATCTGTATTGTATACAATATGAGCCCAAGATCCTATCAAATACTAATCCTTTATGGAACTCCCACAGCCCAGCAACGTGCAAGTGGGAGTCTCTTCTGAGACTGAAAAGATATCCATTGTGATTTCCCTTAGCTCAGGAGAAGGAAAATGCAAGTAACTCCAGAGAAAGAAGTGCAAATTGCACAGGTTACAGTACCCTGCATGTGACCAGCTCTGTGCTGGTTTCAGGCAGGGAGTTGGATGGATGCACACACTGCAGCAGGTGAGACTCCCTCCCACTTGGCTCTGCAGGTGGAGCTCCATCAGTTCCTGAATTAGGCCAGGTTCCCTCTTGGGAAGCCCTCAGGAATTAGCAACTCTAATTGCATTACCCAGAGAGATTTTGGCCATGGTGTGCAGACATAGCCACAAGTGAGACCTTGATGAAAACTTTTTGCCCATCTCCAGATACTTCTTAGCAAGTTTAGCCACTCTAAGTAGACATAATTTAGCAAAATTATAGCTTTGTATAGCCTGTATAGCTTTATACAGCCAGCTTGAGGACCAGGGACTGAAGGAAAAGGCAATAGGAATCCTTAGAGCTGGAGAGCCTAAGAGAAAGAGCAGTGCAAATACAGCTGTCCAATGAAAGAAGTGCTTGTGTTTTATCTAGATTCTCTTGCTATTTATATTTAAAATAATCTGATTAGTTCAGGTTATTCAGCACCTGGAATGTTCCCTTTGCTGCTTGCCAAAAATAAATTATTAAGCTTTATTCTTTCTGCTAGAGGGCATTGGAAAGGGAAGCTATGGAGAAAAAGAGTAGGCTTTTCTCTATTGAGAAATACTCTGAATACTCAGAATGTATTTATAATGTGGTTATAATTTCTAAGTACACCTGAAGCCTACAAGAGATCAGAATTTTGGGCCCACAAACATGAGAGAATTCAGGAGCTGCTCAGTCAGAAATGATGGGAAGAACATGTCTCACATGAGTGCCTCAAGGTGAGGATTGCTGCACCCTGGTCATATCCTTAGCAAGGGAGAAAATGAATACTTCTGTAATTTTGCCCCTGAGTAAGTATGAAGTCCTAAGAGAAACAGAGTGTCTTAATGCTGTTTCCCTGCTCACAGAAGATATTTCTATGCATAGTTCTGCTCATATTCACTGCTATGCCAACAAATGTGCATCAAATTCCTTTCCACTGATGTTTTTTTCAGAACCTCTGCTAAGCCATCCAATCCATGGGTTTTTTTTTTCAGTTTTGATGGACAGTTTGAGAGACTATAAACTGTAGTTCCTGCAAGATACACATAAAAGCAAAGGGAAGAGAGGAATAAAAATCTCTTGCCTGCTTTGATGGCAAAATTGTCTGTACAACAAGAAAGTATAAATTCTTTTGTTCTTTTCTTTTGAGTTTCTACAGCTGCCAAACTCATCCTCTGCTAATTTTCAGTATTTCAAAAATGCAGTGATTTAACTCCAAGGGGTTTTGCTGATGAATTGAAATCCCATCCCTCCAGTTTGGAAGCTAACTTTTCCAAATCAGCATATGCAGCCATTTCTGTACCTGGGTGTAGAGGTCCTCCCAGTTCCAACCTCAGACCCTGTCTTCTGTATGCAATGATCTTTCTTCATATTCACTTCCTTACCCAATCAAGAACCACTTTCATCCTTCAAGGTAAAGATGGAGCTGTTAATGAGTACTAGTTAGATTAATCTTCTAGTATCTTCTAGTTAGAAAAATCAAATGGTTCTTGAAAAATGGAATGGTTCTTGACAAGAACAATGGTTCTTGTCAGTGGAACCTGGGAAAAGGAAAAGGGAATGAAAAAGAGGAAAGGAGAAGAAAGAGTTTATTTGCAGAACCCACTTCATAAGCACCAAGGATATCTCTGATTGCTATTTCTGAAATACAAAACCAAAGCAAATACTTGCATTTAGACCTATAAGTCTGACTGAAACCAGTACAGCTGCCAAATAATTTGGCTGGCTCGGGAAAATTTCATAGGCAATACTCTCCATTATACTGTTGTTTCCTCATGTGACTTACATTCTTAGCAAAGTGAGCAGAAGGAAAGGATCACTGAGTTAAAGAGAGATAAAATCCCCAATAAGAAGGAGAACTCAGTTCCCACTAATACTGTTATTTGATATATAGTGATAATAAATAAAGTTACCATCTTGATAATTAAAAGGTAATTGTCTAAACCTGTGGCTGTAGTGTAAATGGAGATGTGCTAACACAACTGAAATTTGTGCAAGTATCATCAGCAACTAATCATACCCTTCTTCTCTATAGGTTTGCTTGAATTTGCTTATTTTGGAAACAAAGCAAAGCTTTAACCTCATTTGTTAAAACTGTATAGGCAGCAGAACTAGCCAGTGTTTTACTCTGTCCCATGACCTATGACTAAAGTTTCCAGAATCAGCAGATTTCCAGGTGCAGAAGTTTTGACTGGTGGCAATATACATGACAGAAGTGACTAGTAGGGTTGTAAGATTAATAGTGAACTACCTAGC
The DNA here is from genome assembly GCF_014805655.1 of Passer montanus. Taxonomy (NCBI): domain Eukaryota; kingdom Metazoa; phylum Chordata; class Aves; order Passeriformes; family Passeridae; genus Passer; species Passer montanus. The sequence goes on from NW_024366480.1 coordinate 100,439, forward strand.
TCTGATGTGTGTCCTAGTAATGTATTCCAGTGGTACATATTTAGCATTTTACACCAGCACATTTCTGTGAGGTCACCAGCATTAAACATATGGCAACACAGTCAGGTTCGGTCAGCATTTACAATAATATAGATGTAGACTGACATCAGTATTATGACATCAGCAAGAGAGAGAGATCAAGAACACTTGGCTTTTCTTCTAGAAAGACAGAACAAAAAACATAGCACTACCTTTCCCACAAAATTTTACATGTGCAGAAGTGATGGGAGCATGTAGGTACTAATTCATAATCCTTGGAATTAATTTCTAAATTTTCCTATCATATCCACTGAGACTCAAATTACTTTTGTTGTAACATTATTTCAATTAGAATTTGTAGGGAAGTTCTGACTCCTTGAAAGTTATGCTCATTCTGAATGATAACAAAATCAACTTTTTATAGTTTCTTAGAAGACAGTTTCTAGAGGAGATGCTGTTTCAGGAAATTTGAAATGCATTCCCTTAAGATAATTAACTAGTAAAGAGGTTTGAGTTGCAATCATGAAACAATTTATTCTGAAAAGGATCCAAATTAATCACACCATTGTTAAAATGCTTTTCAATTCTTATCATCATAGAATTTCATGACAAGTAGTGCATTTTTCAGATAGTTCAGTTTTTAATGAAGCTTCATTTCCCAAAGGAGAAATTAAAGTAAATTTCTTACCTTTTAAAATCTCTTACCTTTTAAACTTTATCCTTTAAACAGAGTTTTCTATACTCTGTTCATCTGACACAATTGTACAAATGCTGGACACACTTGCACCACTACCACAGTTTCCAGGCATGAGTCTTTTACTCCATCTGTCAGTACAAAAGTGTATTACAAGACAGACATTACAGCTCAGTGTATTTACAGATGGGAGGTTGTCTAAGGGTTAAATATTGATACCAAAATATACTGGTAAATGCTATAAACCTACAGCCCAAATGCTGTAAAGCACACCCCAGATTTAATCTAGTTTTTCATATTGGAAGTGAGTGCTGACTAAATGAGGCCCTTCTGCTTTTAAAGAGGTGATCAGAGTGAAATGGGTAGATTAGGAAAAGAAGCTTATCTAAAAAAATTAGGAGGGAGCAGTAAGGCCTGAAGTTGAAAAATACATAGACAGTATCTCAATTAACAAGAGAAAGCTTTCCAAAGAATGGATGTACTTGAAGCATGGTAAAAAAATTAATTGGTTCTCTTGAGGTTAATAGGGAATTAGAGGGAGGATGGAGTCGCATTGCAGACCTGTTGTGTAATTTCCCTGCCTGCTTTTACAATTGAAGTGGATGGAGATTTGCTTTAGCTGGAAGCGCATTTTCACGAACACAAAGAAAAGAACTAAGAAATAATGCTCAGCTTGCAAGACAGGCAGGACACAGCAGGGCCAAAGTAAGTTGAAGCAAAAGATTTGTGGGTGGGAAACTGTCAGAGGTAACTATTGACAAATATTTGTCAGGCTGGTTTTGGTAGATTCTAAAAGCAACAAACGTTCTGAAGGACAGGGGTAAAAATGTAAAACAAATACCAATATGAGAATCAAAGCTTCTTTGCCAGAGATTAGCAGACTTTTATTACTGAGCACACATATGAAAATCTGACCTTTGGCAAGGAGATGTAATTAGACAGTGTGCACACGGCAGGCAGTGTGGCTTTCCCCTGAATGACAGCACAAGAAGCAGCAGGGGCTGAGGTGCTCTGGGGTTATAATGAGGAGACCAGCACGTTCTGGGCAGATGTCACCTGTGTAGCAGATATTGCCCATTTGGGAGAAGAAGAGGATGCACACACTCTGTGCAGCTAGGAACCTCACCAGGTCAGTGAGACAAGCCAGATCTGGCTACAGCCTCTCTAGGTCCTTGGTCTTCTGCAGATGTACCTTTGCCCTTACTCCAGATAGTCCAGAGTTGGCTGAGGAGTTATTCCCAGCCTGCAGGGGGCTGTGGTAATATTCCTAAGGGCTGCTTTAGTGTGTTTGACATGTCTTATACATAACTTGCTTCCTTTTCAAGGGAGATCCATCTGATAAATACTTCTGTTTACTGTTTAACTGCCTTGCTTCTCATTGCTGGAAACACAAAGCAAGTAAGGCTGGTAAATCTTAGCTGTTAATTAAGGCTATGTTGAGAGTCAAGGACTGTCATAAATACCCACTTTATTGCCACGTGCAGGAAGCTAGGAGAGGAGTGCACACTGTTTGTGTGTGAGCTACAAAACAGAAAGGGAGAATTTATATAATTCATCCACCAGCTCTCCTTAAACTCAGCATTGATTTTCCACTAGTGCATGCCACCTCCCAGGCAGACTCCTGTTCCCCTTTTATGCCTGCTGAGCAGGTAGTCAGGATGGCCAGGACCAGGAGGGACCACCCAGTGCTTTGCAAAGTGCAAAGCAAGAAGGTCTGTGGCAAGGAAGCTGGCATGGGAATAACATGACTGCATAGGCAACTGAAGGGAGAGACTCCTCTGGACCAAGACCCTGGGGTTATGACGATCTTGCCTCTTAGAGATAAAAGAGACCTCAGCTGGGTTTCTGTGAATATTTACAAAAATAACAGTAGAAGGGGAAAAATACATCTGCTACGCATCTCCACAAACGTTCTTCTCTCTACAAAGGTTTCAGACTTTATATCCTTGCTCAGTCAAGAAATTGGAATTGCCTAAGAATAATCATATTGACAAATCAAAGACAAATGGGGAAATTATTGAATCTGCCATATTTTTAATTTTTTTAATGCATTGTATCCACCACAAGATTTCACCTTATATTCATCTTATATTCATCAAAATTAAAGCTCCTCCTTGTAATCTCTTCTGAAAATAAATCACTTTCTACCTTAAGAAACAGAATTGGGAGCTAACAGCTTTGAGTTATTAAAGATGCTGCAGTTAAACACAGAGTGCTATTCAGCAGACAGGAGTGTTCAACAGACCGTGCCAGCTTCTGCAAACACTGACCGTGTCTCTCTCTCTCTGTAAGCACTTTCCCTGCTTTAATTTGTGGCTTGCAGAAATTGATAGCCCATTAGGAGGTATCTTTGGTCATCATCCTGTTAATAGCTTCCATGGTTTAATCAAATACACAACAAATACTACTAACCCTTGTTAATTCCCAAATTCTTATCCATGAGAAAGGCTTAGTGTGGGCAATGCTCTTTGTGCAGATGGAGTTTGTACATGTATGCATTTTATTTCTGCTGCTCTCATTTAACCTGTTCACACCCTTTGAATTTTAGGAATTGAAATACAAAATGGAGGGAAAGAAGATAAGATGGGGACCAGATGTGACTGGTAAACCTCTTTCAATGCACTGCAGCTTTCTAAAGACTAAACAAAATTGCTGAATGTCAGGAAATAGGATACTAGCTTTGCACAGCTTTAAATCTCTTGTCTTAATGACTTGTTAGAAAAGATTCAGAATTTCTGAAGTGTTCCACGTCAGAAAGTCACTGGCAACAACAATGCAAATAAAACAAAGAGGAATGTTATTGAAGAATGTTATTCAAACCACCTTCATGCTGTTTCATCATATGACAATTTTGATTTTTCTCTAAATGTGATAAGTTCAAAATGAGTTAAAATTAATATAGGCAGCATGTTTATTCTCCAAAATATAAATAATACAAACTCTGTTTTCTAAAAAAAGTAACATATATTTTCTGTCCCTTTTACATGTTTAAGGTAGAATATTTGTCAATGTAATTTTTATGTTTTAAAACTTCTGTCAAATCATTATTCACAAACATCTCTGATTTATTTTTTTAGTTCTGAACAAATACTTTAATGTGGAAAGTTGGAAAGATTATTCAAATATTATTATTCTATTCAACTAATTCTGGTTTATAGCCATCAGAAGGAATGTTTGCTGAAAATACACTGATTTAGCACTTCAATTCAGAGAGACTGAAGAAAATGACCTAAAGCTTTTGGATATATAGTATTAGGCTGTAGTGTAAAAACTAAAATTTAAAATGAAGGGGGAGTGTTTGTCTCCTGGCAGATTTGTGTTCAAAGGGGAAACCTACACGTTCAAAGAGCATGCCTGCAGCCTGGGTCATTTTGCTAAAAGGTTAAAACCTTTAGGATTTTCTATGCTTTTTACAGCAAAATTGCACCAGATGAGAAGAGAAAAATAGCAGATCCGTGAAAGTTAAGACAAGAGTCAGGTACTGAAAATAAAAACCTTAGAGCCATGTGCTGTTCTGACTCCATAGCAGGGCCCACAGGGTACAGGGCACTTGCCCCCGTGGCCAGAGGACAGCCCATGGCTGTGCCCAAGCCATCCAGCTGGGGAGCCCTAGTTCTGGACCCTTTGCATGAGCTATTCCTCTCCTGACTTCTCCAGAGAAGCAGCACTTCTGAAGGCTGTAGCTTGTGCTGCACCTGATCTGTAGATTAATGGAGTTCAGCAATCTCAGCTGTTAATCGCCCGCTTTTCAGGAACGTGATATGTATTCTTATTTACACTTGCATTGCTACTCATGAATGTATAAGCAACTGCGAAGGGAACAAAAATAAAAATAAAAAATGAGACTTGTGGGAACTCCGATTTCTGATTAGAAACACTGCACATCTCTTATAATTTTGGCTCACAGAAGTTAATAGAAAGTGACATCAAAGGCAGCTTGTGTTTACCAATGGTAGATCACGCCAGAGCAAGCTTCTTTGATGTGCTGAGAGATCTGAATAGGAAATGCAGATCTCATCTATCTGAACTCCAGGAAAACATTTAATGTGCTGTCACTTGGGACCATATCTGCTAGATAAATGCCAAAGGAGCTCACAAGAGAAATGGAAAAATGCATGAAGTTTGGAACAAGACGGAAGACAAACTGATTTTGTTGAAAAGAAAATTACTATGCCGGAAGGGGGTTAGTAGTAGAGATTCTTGTGGGTTTGGGGTGGGTTAGTCATTTTCTGTAACAGCACTTACACTGTTACTCCCCCTCAACCTGATATGTTCCTGAGGGATTTCCCTACCAGGTGCTCCAGGGCTGAACAGCAAAGGAATGCAGTGCTGCTCTGGACCCCGAGCTGCATTACTCAGCCAGTGTTACAAGACAGTTCCCTTCCTTCCTCCAGGGCAAATCCTCTCCTGGGCTGCAAGTTTATGCTCCAGGGAGGGCTTCAGTACCCAGCAAGTGCAGGGAAGGGGATGCCTCCCACTTCCCTTCAGCATGGACACTTTCAGAAGAGTTTTCAGGGCTTCACAAACACCACAAAATCTTGTTAGGCAAGATTAAGAATTCAAGTCCAATTGACAGCACTGCCAGGTCATCTGTGATCTCATTAAGAAAACAGGTTCCTGTGCTAAGCAGAAACAAACAACAAACAAAGAAAGAGAGCTTTCATCCCTACTTTTTTACTTTTAATTGATATTGGCATGATGTGACAAAGAAGAAAGCTGCAATATCATTCAGGAGGATCTAGGGAACTTTAGGGCATGGAGTCAAAATAGTGTGATGATCTTTCATCAAATATGTTGTAAGATCCTGCCCCTTGGACCTGCAATGAGATTTGTGTTGCAGACTGCAAGTGGATCATTTGAGGAGACAATGAACCAGGGATTTATTTTCAAAGAAACAAAGGTATCTAGAAAGTATTGTCTGAGCTCCTGGAGCAGGCCCAGCAGAGGATGAAGATGACGAGGGGATGGGAGCACCTCACTTATGAGGAAAGGCTGAGAGAATTGGGCTTGTTCAGACTTGAGAAGAGACAACGGAGAGGGGAACTCATCAATGTCTATCAGTATCTAAAGGGAGAGTGTCAAGAGGATGGAGCCAGGCTCTTCTCAGTGGTGCCAAGCAAGGGCACAAGAAGCAACAGGCAGAAAATAATACACAGGAAGTTCCACCTGAGTATGAAGAAGAAATTCTATACTGTGCAGGTTCCTTTCTGGAACAGATTGCCCAGAGAGGTGGTGGAGTCTCCCTCACTGGAGATACCCAAGAACCACGTGGACACAATACTGTGCCATGTGCTCTGGAATGACCCTGCTTGAGCAGGGAGGTTGGACCAGGTGACCCAACTGTGGTCCCTTCCAAACTGACCCATTCTCTGATTGTGCACTAATTTTAGCAAAGATGCCAGGACATATAATGACATTTTTCTGGTGAGCCCTTTCTGGAAGGTGGCATAAAACCCTTGTCCCTTGCTTTGAAAAAGAGAAGCAAATGAGTACCAGTGCACAGAAGCAGACATGATGTGGGAGCTGACAGCTTCTTTTAATGAGAGAAACATAAAAAAGCTTAACTTAATTAGCTCAGCAGAATCAAAGCTGAAAGAATAAACAATTATACTCTGTAAAGCTATCAAGACCAAACCTCAGGGAAGGAGAAGCACTTTTAGCTGACAGAGCAAGACATGGAAATAACCTGTCCATGAATATGTTTAGTCTGGAAAATAGTGGGGAGAATAACTAGCAGGAAGCAGAGTTGTCTCTCAGTAAAGGGAAAAAGAAGCATATGCAATTTTAGGACAGCAGCTATTAAAAATATGGAAGGGCCACCTGGAGCACCACCATCCTGCAGCAGGAAAAAGAAAATATGAGTAGTCAAAAGGCAGTTCTTGTTTGCAGCTGGACATATAGAAGCCAAAGGGATACCAAATTACATGGCAGTTCAGTAAAACCACTTCATCTCAATGGGAGAGACTGCTCTCAAAGCAGTAATGATGGGATTAATGCTGGGATTAAAAGGTCAGTCCTACATCAGAGCAAGCAATTCCTCGGGTCTGGGGTCATAAGTGAAACTGGAATCATACCTATCTGGCCCTTTTTGCACTCACCTGCTCCTGCTCCTAAAAGCAAAGAACGAAAAAACTGGCAAGAAGAGCAGCAAGCCCACAATAAAGAACTTCAGCCAACATTCAGATCCACAGCTGAAGCTGACTTGCAATGGCAGAGAGTTGGTTATAAATCCTCTGTGTTGGAAAATGAAGGATCTTATAAAAAATCTTACGTATACATTTACTATGAGTTATTGAAACTCTGTGTAGGAAATGAGCACAATTTGAAGATGAAAAGACCTCTGGACATTACCACAATGACATCCTGACGTGCCTTGCCCTTTGTTCCTGCCAACCAGTAGCCTGCAGACCTGAAACACTGTTTTGGGCATGTGTCTGTCTGTGAAACATCCTCTCCTTAGCACAGCAGTTGGACCACTGCTTAGGGGGGTGCCATTTGAGCCATCCTCCCTTGGCTCTGGCTGAGGACAAGCTGCTGCACTTTTGATTAATTCCCAAAGTAAAAATCATTACAAGCTTTGTGCAGACCACAAGATGGCACAGATGTAGTAGCTATATAGAACTGCATGAGGCAGCCCAGCATGAACAGACTAGAAATAAAAATTAAGATAGAGTATAATATCAATTTGGAGTTGGAGTGGAGCAAAAAATTGTCCTATTTTGATTTAAAAAACTCTAATTTATAGATGAAGGACAGTGTTCTCTGAGCCTATAAACAACAACACTGCTGAAATGTTTTATTTACAGTAAATAACTGTCTAGATATTTAGAAGTAAATAACTGAAAGCAGAAATTACTTTTTAACAAGGTAATCAGTTTTGTTTGAGATCCAACAGAATCTTGTGATTTTAGATTCTTTTCAGTAAAATGGTACAATCATGATAGAATGGCTTTTGATTATCTATTTTCTTAAGCTTAATTTTCTTAAAATTCTTTAATACCAACAAAGCCTGTCTATCCTACAGACAATTCAATTTACAACCATTTTCAATTTTTGAATAGCAAAGGAGTTTGAGAACAATTCCTAATTAGATGTCACATACAGATGACCTTTTGAAAATAGCCTTTTTATGACACAATCACAAGGCAATAAATGCACTCTGTGATACAATAAAGTTAGTGATATGGATTTATAGGTTTCAGATTCACCGCTCTGAAGACATGTCACAAGAGACTGTACAGTACAGGAGTACTGTCTCCAGGATATTTGCTTTCATTATCCCTTAATTACTGAAGACATTATTTGAGGTAAAGAGAAGCAGACGTATATCAAAAATTACGCAGGGAGGAGGAATTTCATTACATGTCTGTTATGGATCTTTTAAACAAAAATTATGTGATTTATGTTATTCACCAGTGAGTTTTGCTATTTGTCTTGAAGCTGTTAAGCATCAAGCATAACAGACTGATATTCCATGGTTAAGATTTCTAGGAACATCTGCAATAAATATATTTACTTTCAATCTATGTGCTGCCATGTTTGTCAATAGTTTTCACAAATTTCAGGGATTTTAGGAGGTCCCTTTATGGCAGAATAATGGAACTGTAAGCATAAAGTCATCTAAATCCTGAGATAGATATATATACACACACACACACATATATATATATATATATATATATATATATATATATATATATATATATATATATATATATATATATATATATATAGACACACATATGTATGTGTGTGTGTGTGCTCCAGAAATATCTAGATCTAGTCATCTAATCTATATCAAAAGAGAAGGAAAATTTATTATTCAGTTCTGTAGTAAATCAGAATTCCTGATTAGCATTCAAATAAAAAAACTGGCTTTTCTAAATTTGCTACATTGAACTGTTCTCTGACTTGTACAATGAGGAGACTCACAGAAGCCTGTGGTTTTTTTAAGTAAGATCTGAAACTTTAATTAACGATTTTTATTTGGTTTGACAGCCTTCCTTATGTAAGTAACTGGGAAATGCCTATGACTGTTCTTGCTATGCCTGGGGTAATATTTATAAGGAATATCCTAGAAGTAAGTGATTTGTACAATCAGTTTCTGAAAGTTAAAAAAACGTCTCACAGTGAAACACCTACAATGTCCCTGTTGTTTATCGCATCCTTTGATGATTGTGTTTTGGCTTTTGTAGAGAATACCCATCCTAAAATGTTGTTTACAGTTCCCTGTTTGTGTTGCAGGGAGTGACCATATTCTGAAATCATATGTGTATCTGTAGAGTTTTGTTTTCGTGTCCCTGTCTTTATTGGTAAATGCACTTTATAGGTAAATGTCTTCTCCAGGCTGAAGAGTCACAGCCCTTTAGTCTCTCCAGTCCAGCTGGAGGCCAGTCACTGAGGTGGAACAGCACAGGGACTGATACTGGGACCAGTACTGCATAACATCTTCATTAATGACAAGATGATGGGACAGGGTGCACTCTCTGTTTGCAGATAATTTGTGGATCCAGGGGCTCCTAGGTGTACCAGTGCTACTAAATTCTTTGTCTAGGATCCTACAGAATATGGCCAGGAATTAACCCAGTTGTCTTTGGGTTGGGCTAGCACTGGGGCATTGAACAAGGACAAGTCTGGCACCAGAATAATGGGATTAGTAGGATATGTCTGTCCAAATCACTTACTGTTACACTCAATCTCAAATCCCATCTGTAAGTAGAAATTCTCTGGGAGTATTTTAGGTAGAATATCTCCAAATAAGCACAATGTTCAGAAGCAAGCCAAAACTTCAACATCCGTACCCAGAAACTATTTCTTATACAGTTGTTTCTTATACAGAGTTGCATTTGGATAGACATTTTTCCAAAGATATGCTCTGTTTGGATTAAGGCTTTCGGTTCTGTAAAATAGCAGAAGTGATTCTTTATTTCAAGTAGACATCTATTAATTCTTATATTAAATATTTAACTATTAATTGTATTAATTATTGTTTAAATCAAGGACAGATAAAATCACTTCTCTCCCTTCTTTTTCTTTACATTTATTTGTATTATTCTCCTTAGCTTAGGACTGATCATGATAACAGCTGGAGAGCAGACAGTACTTAGCACTGAATTCTCTGGCAATATAAATTGCTAGAGACTTTTTTTTAAAATAGATGGTGATGTGTTTGCTCATTCTGCAAGAATTCAGTTCCCCCCAAAGATCCACTGGAAGCAAAACAGAGTCTCATCTACAGTTGTAGCAATATGATCAAAACATCAGTCAAAAAGGCCTTGAAGATCCCTTTGCTTTCCTTGAGGTAAGAAGTAGCAGGAGATGTTCCACTAGGCTTTGAGCACTGCCCAGCTGGGGAGGGGGTTCTGCCTGCATATTCTGAGCTGTCAGCATGGCTGCAAGATGAAATCACTGAATTGGTGTAAGCCAGAAGGGCATTTCAGACAGCAGAATTTCAACAACTGACAGGGATTTTCAAACTGAAAAGCAAAGGAAAGAGCTGGAATCATCACATGAGGTACTGTTTCATGGGAGATATATATCTGAGGATTAACCTGGGAAAGGTAGGGAGAAAATTCTTCAGTTCAAAAAACCATTGGAGTAATACAGTTTTTCTTTAAAAAAAATCTCAAATCCAACTACAGAAATGAGTTTGAGACAATCTTATCAGATCCATGATCTTTTTACTGGATTCATTTAATTAAATCCCGGTTGAACAGGAAGGACAGTGGCCTACATGTAGTAAAATATCTGGGCACGTAAAGCATAGCTCAGGCATGGAGGTTTTGCCAAAGTTAAAAACATGACTCCATGTCACAGGTCCCAGACACTCTCCCAGATTGCTGTACTGTCTATTGTAAGTGTGTATGTGCTCATTTCTGGCCCAGGAGTGAGGCACAAGGCTTTTGGCATTTTTCTCAGTGACAGTGACAGTAACAAAATATGTTATATATAGGTTGCCATTTGGCAGGAGGGCACATACACATGGAAGAAACTGTAGTTATTTACACACTCCAACTAGCCTCAAGACTTTGAATAAATTAACCAGATTCCTAAAATACTCTGTAGTCAGGAGCTCCTTCTGAGCTCTTAAAGACCAGAATCCTTAAGACTGGAATTAACTCTTTGTGGGAACTTCATTCCCGTCTTGAACTATGTGGGAAAATATTCTTCCAGGCTTGATAAACAATGAGTGACTAAAGCTCTGCAATACAAATAACCTTATGATTCCCCCTCTTAGGAGGAACAGAGCAGGGATGTATGGACTGCTTATACCTGAGCCTGACAGGCACAGGTACTGTGAACTGAACTTCTTTGGGTTTGGATTAATATCTGTCATGGTTTAGAAACAGTACTTCCAATTCACTGTCCCCTCCAAGATTCTCCAAAGCCACACACCCACTCCCCTTTGCCCTTCCTCCCTTCCCAATTCACTGGGATGGCATTGAGAATTGGAGGCACAAAAGGCAAAGATCATGGGTTAAGGTAAGAACAATTTACTGGAAAAAGAAATAAGATAAAAAATGAGCAGTAACAGCAACAATACTAATGACAGAGGTTATAAGAAAAGAAATTACTCACATTGGGGAAAAAAAATCCAATAATAGAAAACACTGTGTTTTCTGGATTGGAAGGAATCCCTTCTCCCTGAGCAAGTGTCATTTTCCCCTGCCCCCAGCAATGACATGAGATGGTTCAGAATAACCTCAGTGCCCTAGCCATGTCCCCTCCCAGCTGCTGCAAAAAAATTAACCCTGTCCTGGCCAGAACAAGGACATTAGGAAATCATTTTAGCTGCAGACTAACAATAGTAGTTTTCTTCTACCTTTTTTTTTTGTGGGAATGCTGCACATTCAGAGTGTTTTTCACTGTGCTTTCACATTGTTTTACTTCTGACCCTTATGCTTTGATCCTCTACTTAATTCTTTTTCTTAGATCTGATGAGTTAATATCTGCCTTATCCATCCGGTCTCACAGCAGGCTTTTTCTCAACACATAGTTGCTGCTGGGTGCCCCTTTACTCACCCTCCTAGCCTCACAGCAGGCTTTTTCTCAATATGAGCCATAGTTGCTGCTGGGTGCCCCTTTACTCACCCTCCTCCCCCTTGGCTAGGGGTGCAAACCCTGCCTCAGTAAAGCACCCTGCTGTCTCCACAAATGGCCAGTGTTTTGAGTCATTAACCTCTAACATATCAGTTTCTCACAATGGATTTACATTATTTATTCTTCTGGTGGTTTAGGAAGGAGCTCCAATCCATGCAGACTGCATTCAGGCTCACCTGCAGCTGTTCATCCCTGTTGTCTGCACTGGCTTGCCATGGCTCTGCCCTGTGGCTCCAGTACTGCCTTTGTCTGGTTTTCCTTTCCACCACCAAGTGGACATGGCACCAGAGTGTTGCTTAGTTTTTTTGAGTTCTTTTAAGCCTTCTGTTGTTTATATTTTTGTAAGGATCTTTCTTACGGATTTTATGTAAATGATTAATTGTTTTGCATTCTTTTCTGGAGGAGGAGAAATTTGACCAGTGTCATTGGAGAGGTGGCACTTTCACCCTCCAATCCACTATCACTTTTAGAAATCTATAAATGTTAGAATCAGAATTAAACTTCCCTCTTTTTTACCTTGGAGAATCCAGTGTCTGTGTCTTTCTATTTTGTGTCCTAAAATAACACCAGAGGGGAAGGAGGAAGGGCAGGAAAGCCATGGGAGCAGACTCAGGCCTTGGGAAGGATCACAATGAGGGTAAAGTGAACTCCCAGAGCTGGGAACCTTGAGGTGATTTTCATCTGATGAACTATACCTAGCCACACACTCCTGTATAGGTGGCTGACCTAATGGTTTTCCAGGCACACCAACATTCCTTCTGGGATTTTGTACATCCACCCTTGCTGTCACTGGCACAGTTACCATGTGTTACAGAGGAGGACTTACTTTTTTCATCACTGGAGTCCAGTTCCTAGGGACATCGAGCTGTAAAGAGACTGGGTTCTCCCTTGGGTCATATTAGTCCTTGTGGGAGACACAAAAGGAAGGAAAAGAAGGTGGCCTCTTGCTTCCTCTGTTTCTGCCCCAAGCCACGGCAAGAAACATACTGAATCTGAATTTTCTCTGTTTTTACTTTATAACCAAGAAAAGTTATGAGGGAGCGACTTCAGGAGCAGCATTTGAGTGCCCAAACCAGAGGCTGGTTTGGGGTTGGCCTGCAGAGCACCAGACCAGATGGTCAAACCACAAGAAAACAGCAGGTGTTGAAAGCTGAAGAGAGACTGTGTAAAACACTGACTCAGCTCTTTGCATACGTACCAGTCAGCTCCTGCAATGAAGAAAAAAGACCATAAAGCAGATCCATTCCCTTAGCCAAGTGCAAATAGTACTGTTCTTCTGCTGGAAAGGTTATATTTTGACATAAGCATTACAGAGTGTTTTTCCTGTCAGTTTGAGGCCACACACATAGAGTGTGGAATATGGAGTGGTTTAGTAACTCAATTAGACACTTGGACAGCTTGCATTTCCTCAGTAAAAAGGAAGTTTGCTGTTTATCTCTCTCAGCACCGATGACTGTTGCACATCACAGTCCACTGCAGAGTAAGTGGAAGGTAGCTCTTGCTGCCAGCTTTAATTTGTTTGTTTTTCCCAGATTAAAGGGCAAAATCATTACACACTGGCTGACCAATTCATTTCACATGAGCAAGGATGCTGGTTAGGTACCTGATTTGTAAATAAGAGTTTAATGATTTGACGCACAGCAAGAAAAAAAACAGGCTCTTTTAGGTTTTATCCTCAGACACACATGGAAGAAGTTTTCTTTCTTGCAAAAGATGGTGAGCAGCACAGGTCTGTGGCTGCAGAGGGGAGCACGGCACTCAGTGCTGACCTTTGCTAACCTCACCTGGGCAGGTCACAAAGCCATCATCCTCCCAGTGAAGCAGTACCTGTACTCCCACATCACAGGGCACCACACAGCTCCTCATGTCTTCTTGCTCAGAGACATAGGGACAGAATATGAAACTGAGTAAAATTCAGATCTCTGGTTCTGCTTGTGGAGTTAAAATTGGGATATTGCTTCAGGTAATTTCAAAGCAGTATAAAAACTATCATCAGTAAGTTTCACATATACTCTACTCACAACTTTCTCATATAATAGAAGTCCTGTGAGACATTTTTAATTCTTATGCTTTAATTTTTTTACCCTAAAAATATCAAGATGGCACAATATTTTTTCTTACAATTTTGAAAGAAGATTTCTCTAGACAAAGAAAATATTCTTGGTGAATGTTAAGGCTAATCAAAAAGGAAAGATACTGGGTCTTCATCAAAGGTCTTTTTATACCAAGATAGAAATTAGTCAAAAAAGTTAAATATGTAAATTATTACTGTTGTTGCTATAAAAGTTAACAAAACCAAGCCTCTATAGTCTAAAGAAATTTGTTTTTATTTCTACTCACCCTCCTGGCTCTTGAGACTACCTTTGGAATTTTTTCTTTTTCCTCTCTCTGGAAAAAAAAATATTCCCATATTTCCATCATAAAACTCAGATTAAATAAAAGCCTTTCAGTATTATTAAAAAGCAAAAATAGCCTGAGATGATCTTTCCATCTCTTTTTTAAAGCCATCTTTATGAATTGAGATAAAAATTGCTTACCCTGTGAAATGCCTTGTCTTTCCAGTTGGACAGTTCTCTCTTCCATCTCTCAGATTTTCTTCTGAAATGTGCAAAGGGAGGTCAGAGAAGCAGAAACTTTCAAGTCACACCACAGCTGAGGCTCTTCATCCACGAAAGTGTTTTAAAACAAAAACTTCGCTCTAGTATTTGTCAAGAAGCACAGAATCATACACAGTAATCACTAACTGTAGCATGTAATCTATCACACTGTTATAACATAGGATGTCAAATTGCAGTGCCGTCTGCTCCTGGCGTGTGGTGGGAGCGGGGGGAGCTCCCCTCGGAGCTGCTTTCCTCTCCCTGACCCGGCTCCCTCTTCCTCTCCTTCCTCATCCCGGAGGGAGCTCCCCTCGGAGCTGCTTTCCTCCCCCTGACCCGGCTCCCTCTTCCTCTCCGGCCCTCACCCCGCCGAGCCCGCTCCTGCCCCATCCCGCTGCTCCCCGCTTGTTTCCTTGCAGGAGCACCAGCGCTCCACGTCCCTGCAGCCCCCGATTTTTGGCCGGGCCACTTTGAGGGACGTATTGTATTCAAGCATCATCTTGTTATCAAGCCCTTTTGCAGGGCGCAGCTGCTGGCGGGCCTGCAGCGCAGTGTGGAAGCACAGCATCATCTTATCAAGCCCTTTTGCAGGGCGCAGCTGCTGGCGGGCCTGCAGCGCAGTGTGGAAGCACAGAGCCGCCCCGCCACCCCCCTGCCGGGACTTCATCTTCGGAACGGGCTCTCGTGGCTTTCCCGAGAAATAGCTCCTAAAAGTGACTGTGCTGAAGCGGGAGGCAGCCAAAAGGACGGTGCAAACGCGGCCTGACAGACCGCCAGACCCAAGTTTCCTTCATGGAGACACAGCGAGTGTCGCCAGAGCACGCCCCAAGGATGGCACAGGCTGTGTGCCCCCGCCGGGCACCGGGAGCAGCAGCCGCGGCCGCCTCTGCCCCTGCCCTTGCTGGGCGGGTTCCCGGGGCCAGGCGGGGCGGGCTCGGCCCCCGCGGGGACCCCGGGCCCGGCCCCGGGCCGGCTCTGCGGGCGCGGCGGCGGCTGAGGCGGGGGGATGGGGGGGGGGGGATGGCGGCGGAGCGGGGAGCGGGGCTGCGCATCTTCCGCGATGTGAGTACGCGGCACGGAGCCCATCCTCCGCACAGAGCACCTGCAAGTCTCTGGGGAGAGGGCACCTGGTTTGCTACGTGGGGGTTTTTTGTTTGTTTGGTTGGTTTTTTTGGTTTGGTTTTTTTTTTCCTTCCTTTTTCTTTTTCTTGAGCTGTTATCTTCTCCCTCGGTGGAGAGGGGTGAAGCCCAGTGGGACTGTGAATCTTCCCCCTTTCTATTTCCCTTTTCCTTATCTTTTCCCCTTCCCCTTCTCCTTTCCCCTTTCCCTTTCCCCTTCTCCTTTCCCCTTCCCCTTTCCCCTTCCCCTTCTCCTTTTCCCTTCCCCTTTCCCCTTCCCCTTTTGCTTCCAATGGCTGCATGTGTGAGGACAGCAGGTTAGTGTTTGGGGGTGGCTAGGAGAGGTTCTGTCACCTTTCTAAGTAAGTGGAAACAGTCCAGACAGTCACCTTTCTAAATAAGTTGCTTCAAATTTTATTGTTTTTATTGGGATGGGGGGAGGGGGGCGCTTTTCACTAGAGTTTCTCACCCGATAAAAGTTGGGTTTTTTCACTAACCATGCAGGTTCTTCCCGTCCCTTTAGACCCTGATGAATTTGAGGTGCCCAAGGTCAACGTGCAGAGAGTCCTGAGCCCCTCAGCCCTTTGAGGGTGAGCCCAGGGTGGTGCCCTGATCAGCATCTGGCCGCACAACCCTGAGGGGTGCTGTGCTAGACTGTCACCAAAGGCTCAGCATCTTGCAAGGTGCAGCTGTAAAGTTTTTTTGTCAAAATTTGCGCAGCACAGAGAATTTCTTTGTTCCAAGGCAAACCCTGGTAAAAGGCAAACTCCCACCCAAAGATCTTAAAAGTATCCCCTGACCTTGGTGAGACCTAAAAATCTTGAGACCAACTGTAGCACCAACCCTGATCCACTTCAGACCAGCTCTTGTATTTGTGTTATTCCACAATATCAGCTGAAAATGGCATAGCCTGTATTAAAGGATTCTTTATCTAGATGTTTTCTCTAATATGCCCACTTCAACTTCCCCAACCTTTCCCCAAATTATTTCAAACAAAACTCATCTGCTCATCTCCTGATTTCTCTAGCATCCACAGAAAATTGTTTAAATAAGACTTCTTATTGACTTTTCAATTCAACTTTCATTTTAATTCAAGTGTATATTGAAAATGCAGGGGGTTTTGATCTGGTTTGGTGGTTTTTTGTTGTTTGTTTTTTTGGGTTTTTTTTTGTCTCAGAGACACCACTGGTAAAAGAAATGAGAGAATTACAGTCATACATCACAAAAACAGAAGAGAAATCTAAGTTGCCAGGAAAGAGTTAAAAAGCATTAAATGCAGCCAACTCCCCAATTAATTTAACTCAGCACATTGGGTTAGGAAATTGCCCATCATCAGATTATCTGGTAAACTGAAAATTTCTGATTTCACTAAAGTAAAAAAGGTAATTCAAAGTAAAATTATTTGTTTAATATTCAGCATTTTCTTAAACCAATGTCAGGTTCATATTTATAGGAAAACAGATACCTTTCACATACTCACAAATAGGAGGAGGCTGCTTCTGTGATTTTCTTCTTATATTTGGAGGAAAAGGTTAAATCCAAACCAAGTCTGCTTCAAAGCAGGGACTGGACCCTGGGGCCCCTTCCTGCTGTGAGAGTACATTCATGTCACAGATATTTTAGATATTCAGGAGTGTGTAGGTGTGTGATCACTCCTCAGTGAAGTACTCCGATCTATATGAACACATTTAAATTAGACCAGGCAGCAAGAGGTTTGTTGTGAGGCTGCACAGAAAGGGCAGGTACTGAGGTCCTGATCTCACTGGGGGATTGAATTATAGAATCATAAAATGGCATGGTTGGAAAGGACCTTAAAAATCATCCAATTCTAAACCCCTGCCATTGGCAGGGACACCTTCCACTAGACCAGGTTGCTCAGAGCTTCATCCAGCCTGGCCTTGAACTCTGCCATTCACAACCTCCCTGGGCCACCTGTACCAGTGCCTCAGCACCCACACAGTAAAGACTTTTTTCCTAACATCTAATCTACACCTATTCTATTTCAGTTTGAAATCATTCCCCATTGTCCTGTCACTAAATGTTCCTATAAATAATCTCTCTCCAGAGAGAAAGATCTAATGTGAGTGATATATGATTGCTAAAACAACCTCTTCCATGGTCTTCTGTCAAACTCCCTCTCAGATGTCTAAAGGATTTTAATACTTCCTTAGACTGGGGGCAGGGGGTTAATTAATTAAAACAAATTAATATAAATTTTAAATAATAATTATAAAAATAATAAATACATAAAATAATTTATTTTAAATCAATTTTTAAAATTACTTAAGCAGAAACTTTTGCCACTCTTGACCCATGGTTATGGGACATTTCTATTTGATTGAAACTCCACTACTACATCCCTTCAAAAGTCCAATCCCTATACTGAAAATTGAATGTATCATTTATTTGGATAAATAGGGAGGGAAAACGCCATCTTACTAAGTATATTTCATATTTTATGTGCTGTGAATTTGGTCCAATGCAAAGTTCACTGTCTGTGAAGTCCTGGATGTGGGTCACAACTCTGTTGGTTTCCCTGCCAACCCCACCATAAAAAAAACAATTCTGAAGGTGCTCCAAGAGAGCTCGGCACTTGGATCCATCCTGTCTGGTTTCACTTCTAGGAGCAGAGCAGTCATGGCATGTGCTGGAGAAACTGTTTAAATGCTACTAACATTTTAAAAAAACAGAGAATGTTTCCACTGCTGTCAGCTCTCAAAAATATATGTGCCCATTTTGAAACACTTCACTATTTGCTGCAGCAATAGAAACTACATTTGGAAGGTTTGCTTTTTTGCCTTGCCTACACTTGTGGCAGCATTTCCTGGATGACTCCCTATTGCAGTGACACTGAGTCGGATCCCTTTGTGCCACCCAGCTCCTCTCCTGACTTACCCCTTTGCCTCCTCCACCCACACAACCGTGAGTCTTTCTCACTATCTCAGATGCTCAGCACATCCTCCCAGCCACCATTCTTGCTCTGCTTCTTTAAGCCTCTTCTCTCAAACCTGAATGCAGTATCCTGGTAACCATACAGTACCAGGTTTTGTGCCTGAACATCATCCTTGTAATCCATAAACAAACTAGAAAAGAAAGCTGGTTCTTGTTATAGTCTTGGTTTTCAGTGCACACAGCAAGGGAGGAGTGAAAAAAAGCAGTACTCTGAGGGAAGGATGAAGACACGTTAAGAATTTTAAAATTTTATGCAGCTTTGTGAAAATATGTAACTATAAATATGAAAGAAGATACATTATTATTCACCTAAGAACCTAACAATGTTCTAAGAAGAACATTGTTATTAACCCATACAAAATAAAAAATTGACTCTGTTCTTTCTGTCTCTCTTTTTGTTTAGATATTAAGAAGAGCAGACAAGAATGGTAAGATTTCTTCCATGTCTTGCCCCCTTCCTTTGGAAAAAAGAATTCATCATTAATTCAGGATTTTAAGTCATGTTTTAAACATCCTAACAGAAAAAACAGACATCCCTCATGTCATTTTGTGTTTCCTGCAGATTCAATGCCATGTGTTATGTTATTATCTGATCTTCCCTTCTTTAAGGACAGATCTTACGCTTTCACAATTTGACATTTGTGTTTGATTTGCACTTTGGGTACATGCGAGTGTTTTCTAGTGACACTGACTCAAGAAGGTTTGAAAGACTTGTTAGTAGCTCCATCTTATTTTTTTAAAAAACACCATAGGCTACATCCAGAAATCAACTTGGTTTTGTATTTGTTCAGTGTGTCAGTAGGAAAAATAAACCCTTGAATCCAACTCAGATATTTATAGTACAGAAGTCATAAGGTTTTTATTAACAAGAGAAGCACTGAACAGTGTCGAGCCCATGGATCAGACAGGTTTAACCCTGACAAGTAATTCCCAGTCCAGTCAATCCTCAGAAAACAGATACTGTGTGCATTTAATAAAGAGAAGGCAAATGGATACCATTTAGAAAATCAGTGATAACTTACAAGGAAGAACTCTTGGACAGCAAGTAGCTACTGTATGGTTTGGTGGTAGATCTGAGCATGTTGAATAGCTGTTTACTCTTGCTGAGGGAGAAATCTCACTTCCACAGCCCACTTCTGTTTCCTATTCCTGCCCCAGCTCACGTGCACCAACTGGCACTTCCCACCACAAGACCATGGTAGCCTCCTTCAGAGAGCTCAGGAGCCACAGAATCCATCACTGTGAGAGTTTTTTTGGTAGTATTTTCTTTGTTATCTCCCTCAGTCAGCTTGCCAGTGGTTTGCATGGGCAGTGGTGGTGCAAGTTGAATTCCAAGGTGAGGGCTGGCATGGGGAGGAGGAGGACTCCCTGCACTTGCAGTGGTGCATCTCTAGCTTAGTTACCTGCCAGCCACAGCAAAGCTCTGCTGGCATCTCCCTCAGACCTGCTCATAGTGTTTGGAATAATGTGTGTGCATCTGCCCTGAAGATTGATGAGGGTCAGAGCACATGGTACAGAGCAGAACTCATCACCCCACCTGGGGTCTAAAAGAGACCCTCGAGCTTTGTGTCCCTGCCCTGGACTTTGGGCTGGTGCTGTCCCAGCCCTGGTGGATCCACAGCTCTTTGGTGGTTGGGAGCACTTCAGTCCTCATCTGGGTTTCCCCACAGCTCATTGCTAATACATTGCTCTAAAAACAGGGGAACAGCTCCCAGTACTGGGGACAAACCTGCTTGTTCCAGAACAATACAGAACCATATCCAAGTCTTTGGTCACTGGTATTCCTACCTGTATAGGTTTCTTTACAACATATTATTGGCAGAAAAGTGGCTAAGTTCAGTCACTTCAGTTCTATTAATTTAAGTCCATGAACTTGAAATTATTTCAGCTTTTAGGTCTTAATTGTGTTTGCTCAACCATAAATTGCTCGTGGGACTTCCACTTTGCTAATCTAGCAATGCACAGGCTTGTGCCGCATTGATAGGGAGATTTGTTTCAAGGCTGTGAAGTTAAGTACATTTTCAGAAAGGTTATTGGATATGTCAACACTCACTGAAAATGTTTACATTGTTGTCACCATAAATTATTAGTTTTGGTTAATTACCGGTCTACTTACACTTTCAGTGTCACCTTTGTGTGCTACAGGAAGTCAACTATTGGCTTTCTGTAACAAATACTACTTTACTGTCAATGACACAGCCCTGTTAAATTCTCCCATATACTTTAAATAGAACCTCCTCTGCTGTATTCATTCACTTTGTGAGATTAAAATATCTTCAGAGAAAACATCATCAAAAGATTTACTAGATTCTTCTTAGACAGCAAGGAAAAAAATATATCAAAAGGATGGAGCTGATAAATAAGAGTATTGTGTAAGTATTTTTACTATGAATTTGTGGACTGTGGGACTTCAGGTAAGCCTTCCACAGCAAGGAAAGACAGATATTCTTGCAAAGGCAGTATAAAATGAAAGATCAAAAGAGCTGAGATATTCCACTGAACTGCTGGTATTCAAAAATACTACAATAATTTATGGCATCTGTGTTCAGTTAAGAAAGTCCTTTAGCAAACAGCCACGTGAATAAAGTCATACAAATGGCTTCTTTCTTTGCCAGCCCAGGTACATATATCATTCTGTTATTGTCCTGTTTCTGGGAATATCAGCTATGCAGAGATTCCATGAGAGGATCAGCTTCATAAATTTTATCTGTAGTTCTTATTTCATGGCTGTGCAGCTCTGCTTTTTGTGGAGCAGATCCATACATCTCCCATAAATGAAAAGGTCATATGATTTTTTTAAAGAGAGAACAAGGCACAGGGAAGGATTTTAAAGAACTATATGGTTCATAATATTGACAGAAGCAAAAGAAAATCCTGAGGGGGAAAAACCAATTTCATAAAGGTGAGATGCTGCATATTGACCTTTTTGGAAAGGAAAAGTTTCAGGTCTGTATGTCAAAATGAAATTTTGGTCAGGTTTACTTTATAGAACTCTACGTGCTCAAAGGAAAGCATGTGGATTTCACACATAGTGAAATAGTTTCACAGAACTAATTTGGAAAAAAAATCCAGCTAAAAGGAAAAATCTTTGTTTGTTTAATTTATTTTGCTATTTAAAACAAAATCAAATTCATTAAATTCCTCATGAAAAGTAAAATCTTGTCCCTAGCCTGCAAGGGAGACAGTAATGAAAAAATGGGAAACTGGAACTGCCAAATGCAATCATTTCTGATGCAAAAAAAAATTTCACTTCCCTCATCTCACAGGAAACAGTGGTTGCCTCACACACGTGTGAATGCAGCACCTGCATGTGCTTGTCTGCATGAGGTGTCTGTCTTATCCCTGGATATGCCAGGAGGGACATGGGGCACCCCATTAGCCTTGCAGGGACCTGCAGTCAAGTGCAATTATATCAGTTGTTGGTGAATGTCACCCAGGGGCCTCTTCTGACCAGGCAGCTGTGACATGTGCCCAATTAGAATTGCCTCCTGCCAGAATTCTCTCCTCTTAGCACAGGAATGGAATTCCAAATACAGACTACATTCCAAAAGTCCAACCACAAATAGTCTGACTGTCAAAGAGATTGGGGGGGGGGGGGGCTGGAAAGAAGGAAATAATCTACTGAGAATGCAGCCCTTGATCTTGCAAGAGTAACAAAGGGAAGGTGCCTTGACACTGATGGTTCAACACAGACCAGAGGCAAGGAGCACTACAAAATAACTGGAGAAAAGTGCCCTGCCTTTGCTGGCATCGTGGTGGGGGTCATTTCTCTTCCCATTTCTCTTCTCTGGGGAAGAAGACCACTGCCTTTCCCTTTTACCAGAGTCTGTCTATCATCTGCTGCTCTGGAAGCATGGCATGCTCTGTTGTTTGAGACTCCCCTTGGCACTTTTCAGTGTCCATCCAGTCAAACCTGGAGGGAGTGACTCCTAGCCCTGTCCCCCAGGAGGAGTAGCTCACAGCTGTCTCTCTTCTCCACAAAATTCAAATTGGTATTTGATTATGGCCTTGTTCCAAACTTCACAGCTCCTGCCCCAAGCTCTTGCATGCCTCTAAGCCCTAAGGAGGGCAACTCTAATATGACAGGTTTGGAAAAGATGGTTTGTATATAGATGCTTTCATTGATTTGCAGATACAAGTCAGCTGTTAAGAAAAAGCACTGAGTAAAACTATACCTCAAACATTCTTAAAGCTCCTAAGAGGAAGATATTTGAAAACATCATTTGCAATATCTGCTACAGAAGCAGACATTTTAGTAAAAACCCAAAAAGCAAGAACTGTAAGGAACACTGTAAACAGTATGCTTCAGGCAGTCAGGAATGACTGCTAACAAATGAGGGAAAATTTTAAAACTGACTAAACAAAAGAAGACTAAAGCTCCATAGATTGACAAACCTGAATATCAAACAACCAGCAGACTTGCAACAGAATCTTATTAATGTCAGAATCACTGCATTTATGTCTGGTTTAATTTTTTTTTCTCTGACATTTCAAACAAGCACTCACTGAAAGCTTTTTTCCCCCCCTAAAAATATATCTCTTTTTTAGTGTATTTGAACTAGGATCTATAAAATGAAAAATAGCCAGATGAGATAATATTTGAATTCTGTCATATTCAGTAGCCCTGATGTTCATGATACAGAGCAGACGCACCAGGCTTTTAAATGTAGAATTATGAAACTGTATAAAATACTGTGATTATATATGCAGCATATTGATTACAATAATCTGAGGGTTTCAGCCCAGCTCTAAAACCCTGCTAACATTGGCCTAACAAAAACTGTGGGTCATAAATAAAGGACTCCTTAAAATAAGGCAAGTGCAGCAGTAACACCATGTCCCTTTCACTGGTGTCAGTGACCAAAGGGATTGATTCACAGATCATAGGCTTTTGAGTGACCAACAAGATTTCCAGAAAATAACCAAAACACCTCTGAAGTGCACCTGCATGATCATCAGGAGGCAATCTTGCAATGCCTACTTGAGAGTCAATTTTGCAGAAATCAGAACAGGTGTTTTCCTATTCATTATTTATTGACAGTGTCTTTTCAGGATAAATACTGACTTTGGAGGTGAGTCTTCTACCATCTGTGTCAGCTCATGTGTCTGTAGGTGAGCTCTGGCAGGTTGAAAGCTGCATCACTGCAGCAGTTCTCAGACTGGGACTCCTCAGTGGCTCTAGCTTGTTTAGCAGGCTGATAGTTTATACCATGCCAGAGGATTAAGGGAATATGCCTCTGAGAGGCAGAGAAAGCACCTTGCGAAAGAGATCTCTGGAATCTTCCCTAAAGTGAACTGTCAGAATCGGCCTTCAGGCTCTCAAGTGGGTTAAACTTGTTTCCAAGAAAAATGTTGGAGTTTACCAAAGCAAAGAATGCCAAGTCCTTGATTTCAGCATTTTTTAGTATCTCCTAACCTGTGGCTATAACATCCTGACACCTCATGAGGTCTTCAGCTAGCCCAGAGACTGCCCCAGAAGCTCTGCTCAGTGGCAGCTGCATCAGTGCACAGGGTCTCCCCTCCATCTGGTCTGGCCAGAGAGGTCACAGCATGACAGGGTGACCCATCTCTTGTGTGACCTCCCTGGAGAAAAACAGCAATGTGCAGGAATCCCTTGGGAAAGCTTGATGCACATGATACCCAGAAGAGCCCGGTCTAAGTGGCCCAAAGTGGCCTGGCCATGTTTTAGCTACAGATTTACTGAATTACTTTGCAGAACACATTTTCTAAACAGAAGCCAGGGGACAGAATTCACTGAACTGTAGCATCCCTGATTTAAACTCCCAAGTTACTCAGTGAATGGATTAGTAAGGCAAAACCCTTGCAGTCATCCCATGAATTCTCACCACACTGCTGTTTGCTTCCTGACCAGCTGGATCCACTGCATCATCCATCTACATCATCCTGCATCCGTTCCAGAGCCCAGGCTCAGCCTGGGGTGGGATTCCCCATCCACCCCGCTGGGTCCTTCAAGTGCTGCATGGCTGGACTCTGTGCTATAGATCCCCAAAAACATTTCTGTAGAAATAACCTAAACCCTCATCCTGTTAGCTTTGGAATCACTTGGTTACATTTGTGAAGCTTTTCCAGCATAACAGATGGAATAATGGCTCAAAATCCTTATTTCTGATTTTATCAACATACAATACAAATCAGAGTCAATAAAAGCTTAGTGCATTTGCCCAGACTCTTTAAATCTTCATCTGTGTCTGTGCTTTTTCTGATGCAGCTCCCTTATGACTGGGACCTATTGGATAGTATTAGCATGCTCGCCTTGGCACACTGAAATTTGTTATTTTGGCAGATCTTTTGTGGTCTGATTCTAGCCTGTGTGCCATATGTCAATAAACCACGTGGGTTTCATTTTTTTGCGTCCGTTCCAGTCCATCTATGTCTGTTGTGATGTGCCCCCCTACACTACCTTGTTTTCTTTGTGCATGGGATAATATCTTATAGCACTCAAGTGATCTGATCCAACCTTTTACAGCAAGCATGGACTGTCAGTGTCTTCCAAAGGACAGGTCCCAGGAGCAGGTGAGCTGGGAGGGGGACCCATGCTCACACTGCCTTCCCAATGTGTCTGCTTCAGCCATGCAGGCAGCTGTGGCTCACATGAAACACTTGAAGGCTTTAGGTTCTAAAAAGACAAGTGGATTAAAAAATGCATAAAGGGCTGTCACAACACCCACAAGAGAAATTGAGCTCCCATTGAGAATTGTGAGGGCCTGAATGGGTCTGTGTTTTGGCCTTGGATTTCCCAAGGCAGAAGTGACTTTGAGCACTTTGAGTCAGTTTCTAGTCCCTGTTGTACCTTCCTGGTGAATTAATACTTTCTGCCACAGGGAGTTTTTTCATTTATTAATCACTTGTTATCTCTTCTTCCGTTGCTCATTGTTACCCTACAGGGGCAGAGATCTGTTCTTATAGATCTGTGCTTATAAACAACCTCACTGCCCTCATAGTGAGGCCAGCCAGGAGGCAGGTTTGGCACTGTCTGACTGGGCCAAGACAACAAACTTCACTGCCCTCGTAGTGTGCATGCTGCCAGCCAGGAGGCAGGTTTGGCACTGTCTGATTGGGCCAAGACAACTCTGAGGGTTCAACAATCCAAATCACATCCTTCTAAGGTGAACCCCAGGATGAGCTTTAACCAAGAGTGGTTTTCTCCTCTGATTGCCAATGTGGCTCCTCCAAGTGCCATAAGCCCTAGGGCTGCCATTCAGCCATGTGAGCTCTATGTGATGTGGCTCCTGATATGAAAAGACTGATTTTTAAACTGCTTAGAAAAGCTCACAATCCTAACAGGGTGCCCAAAATAGGAAGTGGTTTTGTTGTCCTCCAGCATTTGCTGGCATCTCTGTGAGATATCCTCCTTCTCTACATCACTGTAACTTCCTTCAAGTGTCCAAGTGTCACCATTTGCCATTATTTTGTGCACACAGCCTCCAAATACATCTGTGCCCTTGTCCATTATTTGCTCGATACCTTTTAGCTGGCTGAAATCACCTTTCAACTCAAGAGACTGTATGTGATTTTCCTTTGTCATATATGCTGTCCTCTACTGAAGACATCAGCTATCCAAAGAATATCCTGGAGATTGTATTAGCTTTTCTGCAGCAGACTGGCTGGGGGATATCCCTTGGGCATATTTTACACAGAAAAACATCTATTCCACAGACAGGTGAATTTCACTGAAATAAATGTGAGAATGCAATCGTAACCTGGAGGAAGGCTCTTATGATTCACTGCATGAATCTATTTCTAAATTTGCAGGTGCAACGTGGGGAAATTCATTTTATTGTTTATATTTTCATTTTATTTACTTGTCTGCCGGTTGGGAGACAAAGGAGAACAGATGACTGTGCCCATTTTTGAATAAGCCTTTCTTTTGAAAGATGTCAGAGAAGACAGACAAAAGCAAGCAGGTCTTGCAAAACCGCTTCTTAAATAACATTGCCTAGGCAAATACAGCTGAAGGTTGATTTCCCTGATGGATGCATAGCTTCAGAGAAATTTATTTCATTACTCATCCTTCCCTTATCACTTCGCCAGTAGCAAGGATTGAAGAATCTCTAATAGAGGTTTCTGCTCAGCACTTAAACCAGATAGAGTTTATCTGGGCACTCCAAGGGCAGTGAGGTGTGCCCAGGGAAGTGGTGCTGAGGACACCTGACACAGCCTTTAAAATAAAAGCTATTCTTGACACTTGTGGGGGAAAAAAAACAAACCAAACTGTCTAGGCAAATGCATCTTCAGTTTAAGAGCACAGGGACCACTTGTTCAGCGTTGGGTCTGAGCTTCATCTGAGCACTGAGGGAGCACAAGGATGCCCACTGGCAGTGAAGCCCTCCCCAGCTGCTCTGGCAAAACAGTTACACAAAATCAGAGACATGCCCTGGATAATCAGAGCTTTTTTTAGTAAAAGTAACTGTATGAAGTCTGTAAGTACCAAACAGGTTCAAACGTCCTTGTGTTTTGCCAGAAACAATCTCAGTGATTTGTCACTCAATGTCAATAACATTCAGAATGTTATTAAGAATAAACAGCAATGAACCAAAAGGCAATGTCTGCTCTTGGATGACAAAAATTTAAAGAAAATAGCTGAAGTACCCAGTCTGTTGGTGGATCAGTGATTTGCTGGATTGAGATAAAGCCAATGATCCTGAAGGACTCAAACAGACTTGTTTAGTATTTTGTGTCATACCCCAGGCTGTTCTATGGGTGAACTCATATGTTTATCTCAGGAGAGTTGCCAAAGTCACTGGTTTCTTGGGTATGTGTATAACTTGCATGCAAATCAGCCTTCCCAGAAAAGGATAAAGCTGCAGAGGTAGTTTGATTAAGTAATTGATTATATCTGTAACAGCCAAAGAAAGCATATCTGTGAGAACACTCAGCTCAACACACTCAATATTTGATATTTCTTCTCTGTAACCAGAGCCAAATGGCAAATGTATTTAGATTCTCAGCTAGGTAATCATTGCAGTTTTGTGCCATCTTGGTTTCTGGCTCTTGAAGATCTTGACATTTTATTTTGATTGTAAAGATGATCATGTCCATCTACAATCTGTCTTTTCATATTAAACATTTTTAAAGGTTTGGTTGAATTTGTACAATTTTGAAACTTCTTCAAGATATCTGAAGCCATATTTTCCAGTCAAATTATGAAATAATAGGAAGTAAAAGAAGAAGGAAACTTCTCAGCTCTACTCTTCAAATCTGCCTGCTGTAGTACAGCATGTAGAAACAGGAATCAGATACTGCCTTTATAATATATTCTTCACCACTATAACATTAAGTCACAATACAGTGTAGATTAGTCTGATGCTTAGAACATTTTAGTCTTATCTTCTACAGTTTTTTTTAGTGCCCTGTGAGGGATTCAGTATGTTACTGAGGGAAAGAAAGAAACATGTTAACCTACATTCAGTGCTACCCAAAAAAGAGTTATGAAATGTTAGGCTATAAAAACATGCTTTATCCTTCATGCAAAGGCTCAATCAATTTAGATAAATTATTATTTAAGTGCAATTTAATCTTTCAGATTTCTTCTAAATAACAGGAAAAAGTTAATCTTTATTTGACTTTTGTTTGCCAATTATCACCCTTGCATTTAAAATGTAAAGTTTCTACATTTAAGGTAAAAACCTAGAGGCTTTTAATACTTTCCACTTCTACTGCATGAAGTAAACAAGAAAAAGCATGAATGAACTTAATTTCCATTTCTTCACTGTTTCAGATGATGGAAAATTGTCCTTTGATGAATTCAAAGCTTACTTTGCTGATGGAGTTCTGAGTGGAGAAGAACTGCATGTGCTTTTTCGCACCATTGATATACACAATACTGAGTAAGTTCCCCCTTCTTACAATTCCAGGGCCACTTTCTGGAAAGTGGCACTGGAAAACCACCTCAGGCTGATTTTAGGAAAAAAGTTTACGTAGAAAGCTACTTGAAGGAAGCCAGGCGGTGTTATATGGCTATAAACTGTATAAGTGAAGAGTTTTGAAAACTTGCTGAAATATTTGCATATTTCAATAGCTGTGATTTGGGTACTGAGAACACAGTGTGGAAATTGGAGGCTTTCTGCATTCCCCCACCATGGAAAGAAAAGGAGCTGGGGCGTCCTTCAGGGTGAATTCCTCAATTCTCAATTCCACTGAGTCATACTGAGATGAATACTTGGAGCAGATGCTGAGAAGGAAATAAAATAAATGAAGCAATTATATATAGTAAAGAGTTTTAAAAGCCATCTTGTCTGGTGGCATGGTACTTGTGCTGGTGTAGTCCCTTGGGATATTCCCATTATGGTTGGGTTTAACAAAGCCACAGCGAAATAAGCTGACAGGAACTTCATTAAGTTCATCAAGGAGAAGTGTAAAGTCTTGCTTCTGGGGAGAAACTAGCCCCAGGTTTTGTGGGAAATGGAATCAAATTAAATGTAGTAGAATTCACAAGATTTTAGAGTTTGTGCCAAAATAATGTCCTGAAGTAAGCAGAAGAAATGGTACAGGATCTGTTGGACTTTTGGGGACTAAAAATACCACAGGACTTATAAGGTGATTAAGGAATGGGGTGATGGAGACAGGGAAGGGGGGGAGTCATCCCTGGAAGGATTTGGGGGTTTTTTGCTGGGTTAACAGTTGGACTCAATGGTTTCAGAGGTCTGTAATAACCCAAACAATTCTGTTATTCTGTGGTTCTATGCACCAATATATGCTGGGGCCCACTCAGCTGCAAAACAGCTTGGCAGAAAAGGATATTGTGTGGACACCAAGTTGAACATGAGCTAACAATGTGCCCTTATGGCCAAGAAGGTCAATGAATGGTATGAGTGACCCGGAGTCAAAAACTCATTTCAGAGCCAGACTCATTCACACAGCTTTGGATTTCCTCATATGTACCACATATCTGTGTAAGTGGTTTTATTTTGCCATAATTCCATTTGTCTGTAAGCATCCTGATAAGGGCAAAAATTCTTGATACTAAGCAAGATTTCTAAGAAAATATACAGATGTTTTACATCTATTATTCCTTCCTTTTTATTTTTAAAGCTTTTAAAATTAATGAAATATTATTATTTTTATTGTTGTTGTTATTATTGTTGTTGTTATTATTATTATTAGTAGTAGTAGTAGTAGTAGTAGTAGTATTACACCATTTTCTCTTTAACAGAGAATTTATAAATCTGAAAAATATGTAGAAAAGTGAGGATAACATTATGTTTTTCCTCCTGGTAGGTAGGCACACCTGAAGAATTGGTGCAATTGTTGAATGCTGCTGCTATTAACTGAAAATAGGTAATTAAACTGTCATAGCAGCCATCTGAGAGAGAGATCATTCTCATTATCCAGAAAAAGCCTGGCAAAAATCTGGGCACAAAAGTCTCAGAGTGCATGCTATAAAGAGTTCAGTTTTCATGTATTTCAGGGAATGGAGCAGGTGGAAGATTAAGACAAGTTACTAAATTACCTTTCTGAACCAGAAAAAGGGTGCTCTGTATTGATGGATTAACATTTGTTACTGGAGGAGGAGGAGAACCTAGATATGGGTAAGAAAACCTACTTGAAACTAGGATTTAAAACAGCAACAAGAAGCTTTTTGGGTGTTTTTTTGTTTTTATTTTTTTTTCCCCATGGAGTCTTTAACTGATAAAAGGCTTTAGGGTGACTTTGCAGCTGAAAAGTATTATACCAGGCGTGATATATAACAGAGGAATGCACATTTTAAAAGATTTCCCCTACCCCTTTGTAAGCTTTTGAGAAACCTGTCAGCAAGATGTCACAGGCCAAATATCAGATGGATATAGCAAAGAGAGACAGCTTGGCCCGTATAATACAATTTCCTTGTAAACATAGCTTTTAGAAAAAAAAAATCACATTGAGCAGTTATAATGAAGCAACAACTTTACTCACTGGCATTTCCTGAAAAGAGCAAGTTATGGTAAAATGTCTCAAATTAATGAGATAGCTAAGAAAAGTAGCAAAATGTTCCTTGAACCTTGGGAAATGTTTTAATGTAAGCATCAGGAGAATCATGTGCATACCAAACAATCCCCAAACCATCTATTTTAAGATATTTTCACTTCCAAATTATCCAAGGGAATGAAATGAAAATTATGCAACTCAGAAGTATTTTATGGCTGGTTTTTGGGAGGGGAGGGCAAAGAATTCTGCTCAGTTTCGTAGCTACTGGGAGGAGATTTGC
Source organism: Passer montanus (assembly GCF_014805655.1). NCBI lineage: Eukaryota > Metazoa > Chordata > Aves > Passeriformes > Passeridae > Passer > Passer montanus. Next base: position 131,124 of record NW_024366480.1, read on the forward strand.
ACAGATTATTTTGTCTCTCTTATCCAGTTAAAATGCAGACACTGTCAAATTCTGGGCAAATCTTTTATCTTCTCTCTGCTTCACTTCGCTATTTACAAATTGCAGACTGTACTCCCTATCCCAGGAATATTTCATAAGTGTTGTGATTATGCAGTGATTTACACTACATGTAAATGCCTGGGACAGATGTCTAGGGAGGCATTACATGACTCCTTGGTTCATTTATTGGAGCATCTCGAGATTTCATAGCCATCTTGTCACAAGAGCAGACTTTGGGTTGTTCCCACCTGCATTAAATCCTCTAGCTCTGCCAGCATTCAAAACCTCACTGTGTGCACAGGTCTTTGTACTTTAAAGCCTGAAGATGAAAAAGGAGATGTGGCCTTGGGGTGATAGCCATGGATCACAAACTCAGGCAATTTGAATTCCCTTCTCAGCTATGCTGCAGCAATTTTCCAATAAAAGATTCAAAGCATGAAAGACTTACACTGGCTTAACACTTCTAAGGGAACTAAATTAAGCAAGTATTAAACCCCACTATTACACAGACCCTAATGTCAGTCTGGTTGAAGTGAGATTTAGATTATTAACTTTTAAAAAGTCCAATCCAAGCTAATGCAACATGCTTGTCACAAAGCAGATAGGCCGTGGAAGACTGCTGAAATGAGTAATTACCATTTCCAATGTGATAGCAGGGAAAATAACACAGGGTTTAACTTCCCAGTAATTCAGGTTGTGTCTGCCTGACTGACTAGAATCTCTGCACCTTGGTATTTGAAGCAGTCAGGTGTTCTCTTTTTACAGGGTAAAAGAAGAGTCAATTAGTGCCTAATCAGCAGGAAAAACACAGATGAGTAAGAATTAGTTACTGCTGCCTCAAGTTTCCAAGACATAGGTTGAATAGTTTATTATGACAGGATGAATTTAAATTTTTGTCTAGACCCTAAAGTACAGGTTATTCATTCAAGGCAGATCATTGCTTTTACTGAAAATTTGCATTAGCTGAGGGTATTTCCTCAGTACATAATTTGGATATATATTTTGCAGTTTATGAAAGCACTTCCATGTATGCTAATTTTCTTTCTATTTAAAAATATCTACCTTACCTTTTTATAACATTTGAAATATTAAATAAATACAATTAAAGACACAGTATACAAATTGATTGCCTAAATTTTTTAGCTTCTTTTTTCCTTTGGACACAGCCAGAAACAAATGCATAAGAAAACCAAATTAGGTGAAGTAGCATATCCATTGAAAAAGGAATTTATTGTCCATCTTTTAGTACTGCTATGATATTTTACCTTTCTTGAAGGTAAGCTTTGATTAGGCCATACAATGGGCATTGCTGACATGTAATTACAAGGTGACTGTTTTAGGGGGGTAGCAGTTAACCATTCTTCTGTAAGTGCTGTTTCCAGTACTCTCTATAGTTCAGAGTGAAGCTGAGAGCCAATTAGGCATTTGACTGCCCCTGAGAGTCACTTGTATTTGTGCTTTCCAGGATCTCATGAAACCTTTGGGCAATCAGGTACCATTAAATGGTATAAACAAGCCGAGGGAGAGTCCACACTCAGATGCCCTCACACTGCCAGTGGAAGGAAAGGCTTTGCATTGATGCAGAAGTGATCAGGTCTAGGCTGTTACAGCCACATCTCCAGGTTCTTGTTTCCTAGCATGCATTTTCTTCTACTGCGAAGTAGTGTCTTGTATTTAAAGACCCTTAAAAAAACCCCAACCAAACAAATATAGACAGCAAATCAAGAGCAGTGCCTTAAGCTTCAGCCTGGAGTTTGTACAGTGATTCTCCTCATAATTGTTGAAGAGTTTTGCAGGTAGCCCCAGTATAAATACACTCTAAGCATCTGGCCAGCATCTTAGGCTCTTTTTAAGTTATCAGGAGGCCAAGATAGATCCCCTCAGTTTCTTCAGTAGGAGCCCAGCCTCCAAAGTAGGAGTCAGACCAAAATGAGTGCCTATCTGTGGGCACGGGCAAAAGGAAGAGTTTATCTTTCTGTCCTGATTTGACATGTATTTGACTTGACATCCATGTTATACATCTGTAATGTCAGTTTGGACCTTGGTCAGTGCTTGTCCTAACACTTCAGAAAATCTCAGTGCACTCTATTTGAAATCTGAGTTAACCTTTTTGGAGGTTTGTGAGGGTGAAGGAATCCCAGTGTGGTTCCTCACCCTTCTCTCCTTCCCCAGTCTGAGCTCCAAGCTCCACAGTGCTCAATGAGGCTCTGCAGGGCTGATGGGGGCAATGGCAAGGCTGTTGGAGCAAATATGAGTCCTGCAAAGGCACCGGAAGACTTTCTTTGTGCTGACAAGGAGGATCATAGTCTGCAAATTGTGGTAATTTTAGAGCAGAAGTCATTTCGGAGCTGAAGACCCACATACTGTCTCACAGCATTCTGGTTATTAACTGATTGCAAAATATCCTTCATGAAAAACAGTGTTGAAGCACAACTGAGGAAGCTCTGCAGAAATACAGCTGTTTTGTTTATATGCGTTATTGCATGAATAATTGTACTGAAAGTAGAGAAAGATATCAAAAGCAGAGGTATTTTTATTAATGGAGAGAGGAAATTTTGAAATTAGTGGTTAAGAGGTGAAGGCTGTTAGTTTTTATTAATGGAGAGAGAAACATATAGGAAAATTTTGAAATTAGTGGTTAAGAGGTGAAGGCTGTTACAACTCATTTCTTTGGTAAATCATCTCCTACTTAATTTTAATGTCAACTCTGACAAGCTTATGTTTCACCAGAGCAAGAAGCCTTGACATGGTTAATGGTTTAGAGAACAAGTCTTCACAAAAGTCATTGCAAATGTAACCTCCCTTTTACCCTAATCCTTTACCCTCCCCCCACTCATGACTTCCATGAAAATTGTTTTAGCATAATGGCATCCTCTGGGAAAAGGTGTCAGAAGATAATGAGAATATTTGGCAAAGCTACAAACTAGGAGATATACAGAAGGTCTCAAGGGGGTTTAGTCTGCAGCACTGCCAGAGAGATAGTGCAATAAATGCTTCACTGATTACTGACTCGCAGGAGTCTGTGGGGAATCAGACTTGTTTTCTCCCTTTACACACTGGTAAAATGAAGTCCTTAGCCAGGATCCTAGTTACAAGGTAGGAGGGATGCTAGGGATGCTATTGAGGGCCTGGGGCACAGGCAGCCTCCCCAAAGTAGGGAGGCCCTATTAAACCTTCGTGTGTGGTGTAAATTAAACTGTGCACAAGCCACAGATGAGTTTGGTGAGGATCTGAGAGCCTTGGCCACCTGCAGCACTGAGCTTATGCTGGGAATCTGGGGAGTGTGTCATGCTGCATGCACAGCAGATAGAGGGATGGGACATGGCACTATGGAGACATCTACACTTGCATGCCTGTGTGTCAGCAAGGTGTCTAAAGCTCCCTCATGCTCAGGGAAGTCACTGGCACCTAAGATGTGGCACTGTTCACATGGGCTTCAGCTCAGTTGCCCAGGCATTAGGCATTTGAGACGTTCACACTTGAAAATCAGCCCAAGGTGGAAAGTGTAACACAGTAGAAGTGTGGGACATGGGTGGTGGGAGAAATGCTAGAGCATTTGAAGCAACACTAGGTGCCTGTGTTATATCAAATTATTTCTGAGTCTCCTCCTGAGTCTGTTAAACTCTCTCACTCCACTGAATTCACTGAGGCTCCTTTGCATGGCAGGGAAGCTGGCACCCATATGGATATCTACATTTGGGACTCATCCCCAGAATGAATAACCTTTCTCCCACCTGCCCAGGTCTCCATTAGCAGAATCCTAACTCCTCCCTTGGGTCAAAAGAGAAATGCTGAGATCATCTGCCCTAGCAGCCATCTCCAAAAGGTGACAACTGGATGTTGAGAGGCTGGTAAGCAATCCTTGCAGCCATGGGAACCCATGAGCCTGGAGCCCAGCACTGTGCACTGGAACTAAAATGAAAGACATGTTTATGTGGACCAGAATGCTTTCTTCAAGGTTCTGCTTGTAAAGTCAATAATGACAAGTCCTCAGCAGTTTAAGGATACTCTAAGTGTACTAATTATCTCTGCCTTGGATGGTTTCCTTTTGTTTTAGTTGGAAGGCATATTTCAGTCTCATGCTATTGATGATCTTTCACAGTTCAATATAAGAAAATAATAATTAACTTCTAAATAAAACAAGGAAAACAAAAAATTTATTAATAACACTATGACATACAGACAGGATCTTTAATTAGGTGAGCTGCAGGTGAGTAATTTTTTTAAGCAATTTTTGAATGCAAACTTGCAAGAGGAAGATAATATATTGGAGTCTGACCATTTTTTTAAAAACTGGTTCTTTTAGATTAAATTAGAATTTCAGGCACATGGTGCAGCATTGGCACCAGAAAGGTGTGTTTGCTAATATTTAAGAGATGTAATTGCAGCTATTGGCTTTAACAGAAATTTCTCATGACCATAGCTTTAGAAATCAGTTTGGAAGTGAAGCATATAGACAAAGTCAAGATACTGGTCAGAGTGAGCTGATTATATGTTTCAGTATTTCACAACTGATCAAACAAATTCACCAAGAGTTATATACAAAATCCTGATGCTAACAGATCCTCTAGTCAGACAGACAAGCTGCAAATAGAATTTTGCTTGGAGATTTTCCATTTGAGTGGTTATTTTTAATGGGAAATTCAGCTTTCTGCAGAAACAACTGGCAATCCCTCTCAGTAAAAAAATCAAACAGTAATGACTATTTTCAGTTGCCTTTAACTAAATGGAGCTGACTTAAAGTGCTTCATTTCACTTCTGCACTAGATAACATTGGCTTCCCTGCAGTAAGCTGGTTGCTTAATAATAGGTGTAGTTTGGATACCTGGTCCTTCCAAAATCTGGGTTTCCCAGAGAACCACAAGAGTTTTAATACCACTCAAAAATCACCAAGAGAGGTTTTGTAATGACATCAGATGGTTCTGAGGATTCTTATATGAGTTCCACCAGCCCCATAGATTTGTAGGGATCCAGCTGAAGCAGCAGATCCCATGCAATTTCAGGGTGTACTGGGAGTCAAACATTCTCACAGCCATGGTCCTCTAGCTCAGAGCACTGAGACCCCCTTGGTCCATCATCTCTGTTACAGACAGAGGCAAAGAGCCCCATTGATTTGTAGGGATTTGTAAGAAACAAAAGTAAACATTTCATTTTGTCTAAGAATAAATAATTTAGTTTTAGTGGTTTTTGGGGGGCTTTTTTTGTTGTTGTTTTTTTTGTTTTGGTTTGTTTTGCTGTTACAGACAGAGGCAAAGAATGCATTAAACACCTCTGCCTTGTCCATGTCCCTGTTTGTGAGGTGCCCATCCTCATCCTGCAACAGCCTTTTGCCATTAATGTATTTAAAAATAGCTTTTTGTTTTCTCCCACATTTCTGGGCAATTTCAACTCAGGTTGGTCTTTAGCTGTATGAATTTTCTCCTTGCACCAGCAAGCTGTTTCTCTGTATTCTTCCCATGTCACCTATCCTTGCTTACACTGGGCACACACCTTCCTTTTCCAAAAGAAGATGCCTGTTCAGCAAAGCTGACCTTCTGCCTTATTTGCTTGATTTCTGACAGTTTGGAATTGTCTGCTCCTGTGCATTTCCAAGGAGTGTAAGAAACAAAAGTAAACATTTCATTTTGTCTAAGAATAAATAATTTAGTTTCAGTGGGTTTGGGGGGGCTTTTTTGGGGTTTTTTTTGGTTGGTTTTTTTTTTAATCATTTTGTGACAAAACCAGAAATTGAAACATCATCCTCTCCTATAGGGTGAAAACTCTGATATTTGCTCTCTGTGGCAAAAGAGCCACCATGATGCTGCATCTAATTTCCTCATTTAGGTTTGTGTCATTCAGACTCTGCAAAAAAATCATAGCTCTGCAGCCCTTGTACAGTGGTCTACAAATTTTAGCACACACCACAAGTTTTAATAGCATTATTAAGCCTCTTTTAGCAACACAAAGGCTGTTATAGCTGGGATGATTAAGGTGACTTGTCAGCTGTGTAGTCATAGCATCCCTGTGAGTCACTGCTGAATGTAAAGGACTAGAGGGTTGTTTTTTCAGATGAGTTCTTAGTCAGGAAAAAAACCCCTTTATTCTCTTCTTCAGTCCTGTCACAGGCAGAGCAGTAAGTGATGTTTCTGAAGTTATCACTTAGCCTGGAGCTAAGCAAACTAGGCAATTATTTAGTGAAGCAAAATGTGGGATAGTAAAAGAGCTGACCCCGCTGCCCATGTCAGAGCCCAGAGAGCCAAACTGGCTTTGGGAACCCAGAGGCTGCACAGTCCAGATGGATCTGGGACTGAAGAGCAGCAGTGTCCTGGGGCAGCAGGAAGTTTGTCTCCCCAGGGACTAAAGCTTTGCCCCCTCTTCCTCCTCTCCCCTTTTCTGTGACCAGAGGCCAACATCTCAGCTTCTTACAGCACTGCATCTTACTGGAAGCAATTTTACCTCTACTGTAAGAAACCTTGAACAAACCTGAACAAAAGGTGTTGTTTGCTGTTGCAGAGGAGCTGTGAGGCAGAAAATCTTTAAAATGGAAGCCCACACATAAGACTCCTTTGCAAAACCCTCAGTAGTGTTGGAGCAGTTGCCTCATTTTGCTGACTTAAAGTGAGATAGTGCACAGGCTTTCTTGTTGCAAAGACCTTACAGCTTTTTGGCTGAGGTTGTCCATGGATGCCTGTTCAGTTACCCTTGCATAGTTTAAGCAGTGCTGAATTCCTTTCACTTACCATTTATATGCTTCTACTTAACAATAGGCTATACTAGCTTCAAACTTTCATCCCTAAAACCAAATTTAGCAAAAAAACATGCAAATGGGACTGAAAAGATAGTTCAAGATTTGCAGAGAAATCCTTCTCATATCTGAGAATAAAGAGAGATCTGAAGAAGAAAGTGTTATCCTTCTCCAGCTGTAATTCATGGCAATGTTTTCCTAAATTAAGTTAGTTCATAAAGTCTTTATTAATATAGTATTGGATTCTTCAGTAAAATATCTGCTTTATATATCAGACTCCATGCTCTGTAAGAGATTGCCTTTTCTTGTGGTCCAGGGGAAATGCATGGATCTTCTGCTGGTTCCCCTTCCTAGATGTGTCTTTTGTACCATAGAACAGTGTCTCAGATGAGTGGATGGATCCATGGACCCACAGCAGTGGATGAGTGGAATAGTTTTAACCTTCTCTCCTCCCTGGCTGCCCCCAGTCCATGGCTAACTGTAGTGGGCAGAACAAAAGCACAGCTGCTTTGCAATTCTGCATTTTGGACCACTTCCAGAGGTACCACAAATAAGCCCTTTTGCCATGGTTCATTCAAGTGAATTTGCTTATTTTTCTGTCACTGGCCAATAGATATGATCAACTTCTCAGTGATCAGGACTGCTCAGTGTATTAGTCCTTTAAAAATAGCTCGTGTTTTTTAGGTAGAGAACATTTTAGGCACAGACAGGTAGAAGAACTGCATCTAGTAGTCAGAAAGAAAATTGAGAATTATCATTCTGATTTGATGTGAATGCATTTGCCTCACCCTATGCTTTGGTTGCTTATCAGGAGTGGAGGGCTGGTGCCTGGATGTGAGTCATCCAGCAAATATTGTTAATAACATGTTCAGTATTACCAGATTATGGGTCTAAGCAGAGGCATCCTTGGCATATGTACCCACTGAAATGAGTTACATTTGCTGCTGTAAACCTGAGTACTGAGTTACAGAAACAGCCCTCTGGTGTGCACCTCACTCCTGTACTATTAAATACTTGCCAAACTTCTTTAATTATTTCTGTATTAAAATTGTTTGTATGCAGCAAAGAATTCTGAGGTTTATTCACAACAGTGTTTGAAGCATCATGCCGTTATTTCAGAATGAATGAAATAATCACTGACAAAATTATAGCTTCTCTGCCTAGAACAGCATCCCCTTCAAACAGGATGCCAAGCTTCTGTATTAGAATTGTTTGTATGCAGCAAAAGAATTCTGCTGTTTATTCACAACAGGTTTTGAAGCATCATGCCATTATTTCAGAATGAATTAAATAATCACTGACAAAATTATAGCTTCTCTGCCTAGAACAGCATCCCCTTCAAACAGGATGCCAAGAACATTGAAGTCTCCAAGGGTATTTATAACAGAAGGAAATACTGAATATCTAGACAGAAATCCATGTTCTTTATGCCTTTTCTGTGCTTTTTCACAGGCTTGATGCTCAAAATGCTTCGGATAATATTTTCTGGTTATTCATGTGTCCAGTTCTAACTGAAAATTAATTCAGCACTTGAATACTTTTCCATTTTCACTGGTAGTCCATTTGCAGTTGTGCCACTGCTGTCAATAGGAAAAACAGCATGTTGAAAAACAGATGCTGAAAGCCTCTGAGCCACTCCCTATGTCATTAACGGGGTACTGAGGATGTTGCAAAACAACATGGACCAGAAGGGATTTAAATATAAAATTTGAAAAGAGAGCATGAATTTGACTGGTTAACAATGTGAAATGCTGTTTTAAACATAGTTATCAAGCTGTTCATTAAGAAATGCAGACGTGTCTTTTACATTTAGTCATTAGGGCAGATGATGTGAAGGAGCAGAAAATGCAAGGACAATGAAAAAAGAGTAGGCACTATAACAGCAAACTCCTGTCCTTTGACCTCATCATATCCCATCAAGGCTCTTTGATTCAGGAAATTTTCCAGCTTTCAGGGTTTCAGTTTGCATTTCAGGGGTGAACATCTGGACTGTTCCAGAATGGACTGCTGAATTGCAGAAGAGTTGGCCAGACACATTTGAGCATAGATAGCACAGTGATCTGTGGTAAACAGCCTTAAGGAGTTGCAGACACTTTTCCCCATCACACAGTTTGTTTACCTAAGAGTTGAGTTTCACAGCTTCAGCACCAGTTCTTACAAACTGTGAATTCCTTTATACCTGCCACCAAGGTCATTGGAGAAATCAGGTGCAAGTCTCATTTGCAGCCATCTCACTTGGCCTGTTTGAATGCAGATAAGAAACACCTTCAATTAATAAATGTTGTGTGAAAATCTCATTTACATTATCAATTAAAAGTGTTCAGAAGTTTTTATAGCCCTGAGTATGCAAGTTTGTGATAATCCAGGATCCTGCAATTTCTATCAGTTTCTCTCCCTTGTGAAATAAAAGCCAGATGTATGGAAGTTAGCAGTGGAGAAAGTGATTTTAAGATAGTACTGTGTCATCATTTTATTAAAAGGTCAATTAAAAAATTCCATTAAAAAGATAAGTGAAAAAATACTAAGTGCAGTCAGCCGTTCAATAGTCACCCCTCAGCAAGATGCAAAGAGGACATTCATGCTTTTAAGTTTCTTTAATAATCTGTTTCTTTTCCTCCTTGGAAGAAAAGCAACGTGCTAACTTTCAGTAATGAGGTGTAGGTCAAATGTGTTTTTCTTTTAACGATTAAGGCCTTGCTTATGAGAGAAAATATCACTTCAAAGTTGATCAAGATGAAATCTGCTTCAAGCAAACAGGTTTGAATTGAATAGAATACTTCCCTGCCTTTATGTATTTATATAATGATGGCATGGGAATATGGCAATACATCTATATTTTTCACATTATTAATTTTACCAAAGTTAGTAGTGGTGAAATGGTCTGGCATGGCCAGAAAATCTTAGGAATTATGTGTGCTCATGGGCTATGTCTGGTTTTATCCTCCTTCTGCAAGGCTCTCCCATAGAACAGTATTACACATTACAGATTGCAAACAGGAGAAAGTTATTGGGTTTTTTCTTCTTTAGCATGGAAGGCCAAGATCTCTGAGCCTTGCTGTCCAGCATGACAGCCACAGAAGAGGAGTACAAGCAGAAAGGTTGAGGAAAAAAATCTCAACCCAAAAACTTCTGATGTTTAGATGGATTTCTGCTGGAACGGGAGCCAAATGTGTAAGGCCTGAGGAGCAGCCACTGCATTGTGATGCACAAAGGCTGAACTCCTGAGTGAGTTTGCAGTGAGTAGGAAAGTGCCAGTGGGAATGGGCTCAGGAATGGAGGCTGAACATGCAGCCAGCTTCAGAAAGGCTGCAGCCTTCTGCCCTAAGGCAGCACAGCAAGGCCAGAAGAGCCAGGCTCTTGCATCTTCTGCTGCAGCCCAAGCAGGGGGTTCATATCCCAGTCAGGCTAATACTTGAGTTGCACTATTTACCAATACAATGAAAAAAACCAAAACATTACTAACCTCACTAACCTTCTATACTCTTATCTTTCTAGCAATCTTGACACAGAAGAGCTCTGTGGTAAGTTCTTTTTTTGGGAAAGAACATAATCTATGCCTGCAGCAGCCCTGTGCAAATAAACATGCCATGTGATTATTTTTTTCTGTTTAATCTTTGTAGCTCAAACAGAAAATAATTTCCACTCAGAGAACTCCTGGGAAAATGCAGATGGCTTATAATCTTTTCAGACTCTGTCATCCCATATGCGCAGAATTGCTTTGAAAATGTTTTTCCTAATCAGTATTTCACACTCTCTGAGACTCAAGATCTGTTCTGACATAAAGATAGATAGATAGATAGATAGATAGATAGATAGATAGATAGATAGATAGATAGAGAGATAGAGAGATAGATAGATCTTGTATTTTATTTCCTCTTAGTGTGAGATATCTTTTCTAGTTAGTTTCTAGCTTTAACACTTGTCATATACCCCCACTAAAAGAAAATTCATTACTTTCCTCCTACTTGAGCCAGGGAGAACAGCAAGTTTGACAAGTTCTATGATCCTTTGTCACAATAAAACTCCTGCAAGGCCTAGATTTTGGCCCAATTACCCATTTCTGTACCTCATTCTGAGCTGTGAGTCATTTCCCCAACACCCTGTTTGCTCTCCAGCTTATCTAACAGCACCTGATTTAGCAGTACTTATTGTGGCAGAAAACAATTTACAAATGTTTTTGCAGGTTCTGCCGCAAAATGTCAAAAAAAAAAACCTCATGCTTGTCAACACCAGCCAATTTCTGAGGGAAACATGGCAGCCTGATAAGCTTTCCAGTGGTCAGCAATGTTGAAGACCTTTAAAAGATGAACATTTTGTCAAGTTGAATACCAGCTCATTTACTCACCCACAGGCTGACACGGCCAAGAACCCCCTAAAAACCACCTCACCCTGTGGCTCATAAATATGTGACAAGAGGCTTATCTGAAGTGATGACAACTTGTGCTGTTTGAGCATCTGGCCAAAATTGTATAAACCTGGCTGAGGAAGAGAGGTGGTTTTGTTCCACATGGGATTTAATGCAGCTGTTGTTGCACAGGCTTGCTGGACTGTGGGGGTGACAGCCCAGCACTGACTCTGTTTATTGTGTATTTGATTAAAGACAGGCTGCTTCAAATGCCTTTTAAATCCTTCAAATGTTGCCACTAGGGTGTTTCTCATCTGTGAATCTGGTACTGAATTTACTCAATCCATATTTAAGCTTGTGATTATACAGCTCTTTCTGAGTTATATCAGTTCATCTCAGAAATTAAGCTAAAAAAACATCCAGGGTACTAACTCATAATACGTTTTCATTCTAAATAATTTAATTGAAGGTCTCAGCAATACCAGGTCACATCACAGTGTTCCTGGTAATTTATGTTTTCATGATACCCCTGAGAAGGTCATGCTGACCTCTTAAAAACCCTGAAGGGTTGCTATTTATTATTTCAAAAAGCTCCTATCTAATCTTGTTCTTCCTGTCTGCCACTTAGATGTCGATTTTTGTGCTCTTCCAGCTGATCTGATGTCTGAATGCCTTGTCTAACACAGTCTTTAAGCTTTAACATAATTTTATTTATTTATTTTTTGCACTGCTTCCTTCCTGTGCTTCCCTCTATTGTATTTCACCACATCAACCAAATGGGAAATTGGGTCATGATTTCCCAGGTTTGCTTCCTCCTCTTGCTGTGATCCCTCTGATTTTACATCAGCTTTTTCTGTTAAGAAGTTCTTTGCTTTGAGAAGCTACACAGGGACATCCTGCAGCTTGCTATTTCCACGATTTTCATTAAAATTAATTTTGCATGCATCATATTTGTTGAAAGTATCACAGCACCTGGGACTAGAAGCTTATCTGGCTAACTCATGGTCTCTTCACTTCTCAGAGAAACAGCTGCTCTCAACCAGCCCCGCCTCACAACAGCCCCCACTTGATATTATCTCCTCTAAGGGCTCTACCAGAATTACTCACTTCTTATCAACATAATCAAATTCACCACATACATATGAAAACTTCATTTGCTGCTAGTAATTTTAGACTATTAGAATGAAATTTCAATTTAGAAAGAAGGTGTAGATATTTTGAAAATAAGTTTGTTTCATCTTTCAAAATGATATTTACATTTTTTTGTGAATTTACAGCTCATTTATTGAAAGAAAATGTTTTGAAATACTGATTTTGGTATTTTAAGTATGCCAGGAATGATTTTACAGAGAAAGAATACAAAATTTAAAAAGAAAATTATCCTTTTCATTGTAACTCCTTTTCATTTTGCACTGAGATATTCAGTAATGCTGTAACTTAATTCAAACTTGATAAAGCTGGTATTTAATGAGAAACTGATTTTTGAGGACATTTGTAGGTGATGTGGGGTTTTTTCTTCTTTTAGATTATTTTTCAAAGCACTTAGGAGAGTATGAAAATGTTCTGTCTGTCTTGGAAGACTTAAATATAACCATACTGAAGGCAATGGATAAAACAAAGAAAGTAAGTAAAAATTTTGAAATTTTCTTTACATTGTATTTTTTGTTTGTTTGGAGTACTTCTGGTAGTTTTCTTATCAGAATTTACTAATTCGTATTTAAGTTCGGCCAAATATACAGGTTTGCAGCAAAATCCAGTAGGATGCTTGTCAAAATGGTTATAGACGAAATCTTTAAAGTCCTATCTGCAAACTATTACAGTTTGGATACAGCCAAAATCTTTGTGAATGCTCTAAAGAATGTTCTTTGCATTTTTGTATGAAGAGGGTTCTATGTCCCCTGCCAAATGTGGGTGAGTGTCAACACCACCATTTGGAAACAGACCAAATTTGAAAAAATAACCTGGTGGGTTGAGGGAAAGCTCCTGGCCAAGAACAAGATTTCATTTCTATTTGAGGCCTTTTAAACAAAAGCAGTGGTCACAGAGCCTGCCAAGAGGAGGTGTTAGGGCTGTTGCTCACCAGCAGAGCAAGGGGACCTGTACCCTGGAGGGAGGAGATGTTTCTCAGGGGAAGAAGGTTGGTTTATCCACCTGCACACCTGACCAGGATGTGGCACTGCTACAGGATATGCCAGACAGCCAATCCACCTGGCACCCAATTGATTGTGGCTGTACCTGCTCCTGTGTTCAGACCACATCCCAGCTGTGTGGCTGACCAAAAGTGCATCAGTACCTCAGGTGATTTGCTCCTCTTCCCTGGCTGAACAGTTAAATGTCCTGTGCAAGGTGGAACAGCTTCAAAAGGTGAGGGAAGTGAACCCAGATCCTCGAAACCCAGCCACAGATTCATACCAGGCTAGTCATCAAAACCAGAGATTTCAGCCAGAATTATTCAGTGAGATCCCCTGGGGTCAAAAAACCTTGTTGTTTTTTTTTCAGTCAATCAGTGGAAGATCAATGTGGAGAAAGCTGTGCTTCTTTAATGAAGCTGTTATCTTTGGTATTCAGGTGTTTGCAGGAGTAAAGTACTCATACATTTTACATGACCTGCCAAAATAAAAACCCAAAAGTGTAGTTTATTTATTTAGAGTTTGAGCCAGGAAGCTGAATGTCTGTTCATTCATGCTGTGCATCTTCCATTCGTAATGAACAGGCAGTGACTCACTGTTGAGCTGGATATTAAAAAGCAACAGATTGGTTCATTTTAGCTATGCATAATTTTTAAAAAATAGCCATGTGTATAAAATACTCCTGCTGAAGGGCAGGATATCATCTCATAACGACTGGAAGTAAATAAAAGACAGCATTTAAGAATTACTTCAGAAGTTATTTGCAAGGATAAGTCCCAGAAGAGTAATGAGATTATAAAAGATATGTACTGGCCTGACTAGAAATATGGATAAGAAAATCTGGAATATTAATAAGTGTTTCATATGTCTACTTGAAGAACCCATCTAAAGTATAATCCAACTACAATTTCTTTGAATTTTATTTTCTTAACTGAGGATTTAAGCTTAATGGGTTTTCTGTCTTCCAGGAATACTTCAGCTGACTATTTGTTGGAGGTGGCAGAAATAGAGCAAGGGTAAAACTGGAAAAGCATTTTTAATTCCATTTAGTAGAAACTCTGTGTGAACACAGTCAAACAAAAAAGGTGTTCTCAAATATTCTAAAATAGAACTTTCTGCCAAGGATATACTCAGGCACTACATCTTTGTATGGAAATTAAATTTTCAATTCAAAGTTTGGATTGTTTTCAGCAGGAACTCAGTTCTCAGGAAACTGGTTACATGACCTCATTATCCGAAAAATCATTGGAGTGCAAATATTAAAATTTCTACCTTAAATAGTTCAAGTTTTACTTAAGTTCATGGTCTAAAATCTGGACTTCAGACATCTAAAATCAGAGCTGGATGTGCAGCAAAATTTAATTAGCATACTGAGATAGCATAATAAATTATGATCATCACCAGTGACACACAAGATGTGAGGCAGCTCATAGCTCAAGCTGACTCCCTGCACATGCAAACAGGTGCTCAGAAATGGTTAGTGTGGTTTTAAATGGCCATTGACCTGCATCTCAGGCAAGACTTAGATCTCCTCTCCTAGTACAGCATAGAACTTTGTCACCATTCTGCCACTGCAGCCACTGAGTCCCTTGAGCAGTCACTGAGTTGTAGCAGCATTTATTACTGTCTTCAAAGTTGGAAAATTCATACATAGAAAAGAATTCTGGAACTGAAGACCTGCACTGTGGGACCAGCACACAGTGTATCTACATTGGCTGAGTCAGTTTCCAATGATCCAGACAGCATGATTTCTGTGTACTTTATTGCCCTCTGTTGTTTGAAAGAGCTGTCAGCACAGCTTTTTTGAACTGCTTTCTCCAGCCTTCCAGTCCTCTGCTGTCTGAAAGTGAAACCATCATCATCTGTGGCAGAAAACATTTCAGTGTGTTAGCACGTTCAAGAAGCTTTGACTTCCTTTCACTGTTCTGGGGCCAGATCCCTCCTGTCAAACCAAACTAAACTGCACCTGGGAAGCCCTTGGGAGTGTAGGAACCATAAACCATTCATGCTCCATTGGGAGGTGTTAAGCTAAAAACACAGAGTTAGATTTCTCCAGGAACACCTTTCAGCAGGGAAAAGACTGAGTTGCATTTGGAAGCAATATACTTCAATACAAACCTCATCTAACCAGAAGATGAGCTACAGTCTTTCTGTTTCAGTACTGTTTCCTTGTGCTATATCCTTACAGCAGGAAGGAAAGTGATGGCATCTGAGTGCACACAATTCCTGTAAATACTGAGGTACAGCTCTTCTTTTTTGGAGACAGAAGCACAGCAGGCTTGCATGGAAAGGAATGGCAGACAACACAGGAAAAGAGGGATGGAACACTGCAAATTTTCTCCTTTTCAGACTCTGTAAAATCTGCTTCTTTGCTGTGGAGGGACTTTCTTTCCTCCTTTGCAGCTCTTTTATGAAAGATACCTAATGATCTATCTGTGATAGCAAGGGACCAGACTAGGTAAACTAGCAAAATGCATTTGAGCAGTAGTGATCAAAACTGATTTATTTAAGACTGATTTTCATGCAGTATTTACATACACAAAACATAAATATTAATTTTAGGATGAAAACAAGACAATTATTCAGTGGAGCTACAAAGTTCTTGAATAGCCTTCCAAGTCTTCTGGGAGAAAAAAAACCCTAACTGCTTTTCACATGTTGCTTATAAAAACATAGAAAGGGGGGTGTGTGGTGTGCAACAGCAGGATGCTGGATTTAATGACAAACACAGCATGTCTAATTATCTGCTTCTATGAAATCATTAATTTTTCTGCTTTGCTCAAAAAACCCCAAAGCTAAACAAAGTCAGTGCAGCCTTATCATTACTTGAAAATATCTTGATTAGTCTAAAAATAGGAGCCTGTAAAGTAAAAGGGAAGATTATAAGAGCTGAGAGAGTAACACAGGGCTTGAAATTCAGTTACTGATAGTGCATTTATGGTAATTATGTTACTCACTGCAATCTTGAGGGTTGATACCCATTATAAACCGGAATGCCTAGATTTTTTTACTTGCATATTTAACTAGTAGTAACAGTAGTATTTACGTAAATTTTATCACAAAACAAATTATCTGGGAAGAAAGTTAGATAGGCATTTGTTTACAATGGTGTTCCACAACTGAAATTGTATTTGAGCACAAATGAAGTTTTTTATTGCCTTTTTGTTTTCACAAAAACGGTGTTAAATTGGCTAGCACCCATTTTTCCATGAGGTTAGAATTTACTAACATTTTTCACAGAATATAGTCTTGCTCTCTTTGAAATGACACTTTTTACAAATGCACCTTTCACAGAATTGATGCAGTGAATAGCTGCTGCCTAAGAAAAACAGGTATTGCTCTGTTTATCCTGACTATTAATTTTCATGCACTGATTTGGAAAACAGTTCGTTTGTTCCTTTAGAGTTATTGCTATTTTTTATGTCAATCAAAAATCATGGCATTATTAAGGTTTAAAATCATTCAATTTGAAAAAAATTCTTAAATTCATCAAGCCCAACAATTAACCTCCTGATACTGCCAAATCCACCACCCAACCATGTCCCCAAGTGCCACATCTACATACCTTTTAAATAAGTCCAAGGATGATGACTCCACCACTTCCTGAGAAGCCTGTTCTGGTCAGTAAGTGAACTGACTGTCTCTCAACTGAAGAGAGAAATGCTGGTGATAATGCTAAATATGTCAACAGTTCCACCCTGCTACAAGGCAGAGAGGACCCTACAAATAAAAGTTATTTTTGTCTGGCAATTTTATTAAATTTTGTTTTGGACTTTTAATTTTGTTTATTTTTAAGATTGTGACTGTTAGTGAAAGTCAAATCAAACTAAGATAAATTCAAAAAGCTGCAAGCAATTAATTCGGAGGAGTCATGCAAGGATATTCCAGACATTCATGCCTTTCCTCTTCTAGCTTCTTATCAGAGTAATGAAAACTCTTGGGAACTTCTTTGATCTTTTTTTGTGGAAGTTTTATACCTACTGGGTCAGAAAGATACAATGCTCAAATTTTTCCCAGCAGCAGAGAAGATGTGTTTGGTCAAAAATAAAGATAAAACAAAAGAAAAACCCCATTAATTTAATATTCATACCTCTAAACAGAAATTACTTCACAGCAGAAAAATAAACATTTAACTAGCCATTCTCCTCTTGATACCTATCAAAACTACCAGAGGCTTTGATGTTTTGTGTGTAGCAGTGCAGCCTTCTCCCTGGAGCAAGGGTGTTGCACATTTCCCTGCTACCTGCTAATGTCAAACACAGCCAAAACTGTTTCTTGTCTCTAAGCTATCTGATGCACCTAATAGCACTCAAATAGGAGTTACTTTTTACCCATGCATGAATTTTGTACACCCTATTATTGCAACAACAGTGCATTACTCCTTCAGTAATCCCAGTCCAGGGAGTGATAGACTGTTCTGAGAGATGCTATTACAAATATGTGACAATCTTCTTTCTAATCAGCCATGACTGCCTATTTTATTTCATTGCTGCTAAGTCAGCACAGCAGATAGTTGGCAGAAATTGTCACTGTTCCAAAGAATTTAAACACATAATTTATGCTAAATATAATATTTTGCTAAACTTGTAAAACTTGTACCATATTCCAAGTTGAATCTAATAATTGGGCACATCCTGTTTTAGATCACTTTTACAGTGAGGATGCTGTAAAAGTTACATTTGTGTGATGTCAGTACATTGAGCATCTCTCAATATTTCTAGTGAAATTATGATTTTATTCTGATGCTGTTTTGATTTCATCCTACAGTCTGAAGAATTAATTCGTAGGGATTTCATTTTAGTGAAGTTATTCTGACTAATTTTATATCTTCAATTTAAAGTTGTAACCCAGGGCCTTGTCCCTCTAATTTGGGATCTAAACATACAGGGCAGGAGACATTCCATGATAAAAGGAAATATAAATAGATTATTTCTTACTGAGTTCTACTCAGTGATAACTGCTTTTCAGTTGACTTGAGGGTATTTTCTGTCTATCTATTTCATAAATATTTTTGTGAATTTTTGTTTAATATGACATATAAATAGGAAACAGAAAATTTCTAAGTAATATATCAGTTAGAAGTGTCCCACTTCTTTTCCATCTCAATGAGCTGCTCTTGTGATAAATGGAGCAGCAGGGTCAAGGGGAGAGGGCTGAGGCTGGCACAGAGACTGAGAGGATCAAGAGTTGCTGAACCTTGGTAACCCTGAGCCAGGGACTGCACTAGGAGATTGCTAAATCCTGCCTCCTCTGCCTTTGTAAAAGGAGAACCTCTTCTGCACTTTTCTAGATAGCCTTTAGACACTTTTAAAGACCACAGTCACCTTTTCTACAGTGAAATCACTAATTATGTGCATTTTCAGTTTCATTAAACAAATCTTTGCTGCTTGCAAAGGTCACAGTTGCCTCTTGATGAGGAAAATGTGGAAAATTATCCTCATTCATTCACACTCAGTAAAACTAACAAGCAGAACAATATGTTAACACAGACTTATTTCATCTGGACTGCCCAAACTGTGGTGCAGTGTAATGTGTATGCTAATGAACAGTAACTTACAGCTGATGAAATTCAAGGAATGGGCCATTTTTCTGGTTTATGTACAGGCATCATTCATGGGTCCCATTACTGATTGGTGGCACGATGCACTGGCAGTACAAATGCTGGGCATGCCAGTTAAGTTGATTCTACCATAATATAAACCTAATAAATTAATACAAAACTGTTGTACCAGTGTGCCTCTAATAAAATACAAAATAAGGTACTTTTCAAAGGAAATAGAGTGGTGAAACAATACTAAAGCATGCCTGCTAATTCCTTAGTGCTGAGAGCTGGGCTTGAGGTTTAAATTGAATGTAATGGATATTTTTTTCCCTCTATGACTTAAATTACAATTATTCAGATCATTTATATATGCTGAATACCTTCTTCTATGATCTTTGAAGAACTTCAGAAAGACAAGTAGTAGCTGTTTTTCACTGGGCAGGAGTTGAAGCTGCCCAACATTGCTGTGAGCTCAGAATTTCTTGAATTATAAATTCTTTTAAAAAAACCCAGTAAATAATTTGTAAATTATTTGCTCAACTACATGCATTAAGACAGTTAAGTAACTCCACATAGAACAGTTGTAAGCACAAGTATTTCGGTAAAATATACATAAGGAGAGTGTCTTTGATAATTCTAGACCACCAAAGATGATATTAGCATCCTGCTTACCTTTCCCATCTTCAAAAATAGCTCTGTAAATCTGATAAGGTAACTCTAAGACATATCTAAAGATCACAAGGAACTTTTTCATAGGGAAGCCTTTAAATATAGTAGTTATGGGACAGGAATATAAAGAAAAAAAAAGACTAAATCCCAGTGCAATGCACAAACTTGGAGTAGTTATAATGAAAAAATAATCTTACTAACTTTTAGATGCCGGAAAACTTTTCTAGGTAATTTTTTTTCTGAAGGAGTTAGAAAGCAGAAGCCTCAGACAGCAACAAGTATTACACAGATGTTTATATGATCCCCATATCTGTGAGAGCCCACCTGAACAGTTTTCAAAATTAAACAATGCTGATGTACATTTAGGTTGTAATTCAGCATGCCTGTATCAGACTTACTATGAGTATCATCAGGAAGCAATATGGAGATATTTGCAATATTTACTTTCTGGATGCCCAGAATTTTAAAATACAATTCAAAATCTTACAAGAAATGGTCAGTTCTGGGTTGATTTCTTCACTTATTTTCAAGAGCAATGGCAAAAGCTGAAAAACAAATGAAAGTATACCTTGGATTTCCACTGAAAGGTTTCAGTTATATGTCCATGCTGCACAGATTCACACATGTTGTTCTAACATGCCATAAAATCAAAATTGTTGAAAATTAAATGATCTGTCAGAGTTCACTGAAATTTTAAATCAATTACAATGGAGACAGTTTAGAAGAATAAAATAACAGCTTTCCTATTGCACAAAAAGATTAAGTAATCATAGGAAGATTGCCATAAACATTGTAGACTGGTGAGTCCCTCAGGTAAACAGACAATCTCTCATGAGCATCTATTTTAAAATTTTATCAATGAAAAATTATTTGTTGGAAAGTGGCTCCCAGCTGATTAGTCTGAAGGCAGAATAAGTAAATGTAGAAGACCACAAAGCTTCTGGCTACATAAGTAACTTCTGATGATTCATGGGTGGTTTAACACCTGAGATTTCTGTAGCAGAAGTCTTCCAACAAGAACTAACTGAATAACAGATATTGTGGAAAGACTGCTCTCATTTGAGACCAAAATGGTTTTAAAGCTATTATCTGACAATCTTTCATTTTACATTCAAATTTATAAACATCTTCTATTTCTGTTCTGATTGCAAACACATACATGAAAAAAAAATCTAAGAGAAGTCTAAAAATCAGAAAGGCATTTCAGCTGTAATTAACATTGGAAAGAACATGGAATACCTTAAGAATACCAAAAATTCTCAAATGGGTTCTCAGATAGTGTAGGAGGCAACACCATGGAAGTGACAGGTCTTTAAAGCTTGGAGGTGGGGGACCATCATCTCTCTTCAGATGTGGTGACTAAAGAAATCTCTCATTGCAAGCACCTCATATTTTATGAAACTGTTTTAGATGGAATTGTGCCCAAACGTTTTCAAGATCAGCTGAGTGAGGAGCCAACAAATTCATTCAGAGCTTAAGAGATGCAAATCTATTTTCTATCTCTGTTCCTGATGTGACCTCAGCACAGTAAGCAGAGGCTCTAGAGGTCTGTTCTATCCTCTCTGTTACACTTATTAATGAGAAAAAAAGAAAGAGGGTGTTTATATTATTGTAAAGGTGGCCGCCCTCACAAAGTATTACCTATGTATTACTGCAGAACTGCCAAATCACAGGATCACATAATGAGCATGGTTGGAAGGGAACACACTGGGTTTTTGCAGATTTGGGCTTTCCAGAAACATCAAATTTGACCCCAGCCATGGAAATACGATTTATTGGGCCGGGGAGAAAACAGGAATAAAAATTGATTTCTGAAATTATCTGCACCAAAAAAACATAAATATTTTTTGATACATACAACAAATTGGAAATGTCATAATTCAAAGAAACAATACAAATTGCTAAATACAGGTGCAAACTGTATTATTTTTATAAAATAACCAAACTCTACATTTAAATGCATTTAATGAAATTGTGAAATATAGAGATATATAGATATATAGAGATATATGGTTTCAAAAATAATTAAATTAAAGGAACAAAAATCAGTCAAAGAGTGTTAAATACAGAAGGCAACCTCTCTCACACAGCCCTTCAGCCAGCTGCTGGTGGGATTTTTCAGGGGAGTATCTTAAGCATGTGCCCTGCTCAAAGACTGTTCCCATAATCAATGTCTGAGACAGGCCAGTGGGCTTGAGAAACATCTTTTTACAAAAGTGAATCTGAATTAAAATTTTAAATTCAGTTCTGCAGCTGTCAATCTTACTTTGGCTTTTCCACATTTCAGAAGTAATGTGGTGCTGCCATCAACTGGAGTTAAGGATGTAAAGAAAAGGGTCTTTTGAGTAGAAACTGTGTTGTGTCACTGTGTATTTGAGTCTCAGTTTGAGCTGGTGTTGTGCCTACACCTGGAAATTCAGAGGGCTTTTTGTCCATCAGCAAAGTTTGCTTGCATGGTTTACATTTATGAACATGGAAACATCCTACCTGCTTCTTCCTGAATGAAGTCTGAACCTTCCCTTGTGTATTTCTAACTTAGTAAGCAAAGGCTGACCTTTTGGTTTTTTGGTTTGTTTTTTTTCCATGTAATCCTTAGGACTATCAGGCAGCTTCCAATTTGGAGCAGTTTGTGACTCGCTTCCTTTTGAAGGAGACACTGAACCAGCTGCAATCTCTCCAGAACTCCCTGGAGTGTGCCATGGAAACCACGGAGGAGCAGAGCCGGCAGGAGAGGTGAGCAAAGCCCTCTTCAGCTGCAGGGAAGGGGGTGAGGAGTGAGGTCACGGCAAACCTCCACCACTGCTTTACATTTCACCTGGAAATCTGATACTGGGAATAACAGCAGAAATAAGGATACGCTTTATATTCCCTATAGGAACCCACTAATAGGAGTTTTCCTGAAATGGAATGCGTCTGATCCTGTGGTGGGCTGCCTGTAGGACAATCATTTCAGTATCTGCTAGGTTCTGCTGACTTATTTTTAAATCCCTGGACAATTTAATACCAAATGTAAAAACCAAACCACTGCAATATAAAGAGCTCTGAAATTACTAAGACAACTGACTGTTTTGTTTGTTTTTTCCAGCTTTATAATTTTTTTCCATGTACAATGAAAAATGTTAAAATAAGATAGCCAGGCTTTTGCTTGTCACAGCTTCTTCCTAGAATATATGGCCATATTCTTGTTTAACATCTAGCTCTATAAACTCTCAATCACCTGGGTAGCCTTCATCCATCCAAGGGTTTTAGCTTGATCTCTGTGAATGAGGGTTTGTAGAATCAAGGATCAAAATATTTTTGAAAAGTTACTTGGTTATATGGAATTTTTTCTTCAGTATGTTATTGTTAAAGACAATAGGGAAAGCAAAATGCAAGCTGTTGTATTTTATGGACAAAGAAGATCTTAAGACCTTTCTGTTGGAAATGTTTTGGTTTTTTTTTTTTTTCTGTTAGAAATGCAATTTTCTTGTTTGTTTTGCTGTTGGGTTTGAGATCCCTGAAGTACAGGAGTAATACTTGGTTTTATGCCAGCATCTTGACTGTAGGAATCAATCAGGTTTTGAAAGTCTGAAGGTGCACCGAACATGCACAGTGTCTGTGCACCTCTATTCATGCCATTTCCTCTGCAGTGATGCTACAAAACTCCTGTGAATGAAGAAACTGTGAATGATTACTTAGGTCAGGTCAGAACCACAGCATGCACAGGTGCTGACCTTGAGATTTGTCTCCCTCAAAGACTTAGGTTTATGCCAGTTTAACCCTCTTCTTTTTTTTTTTTTTTCTTTTAACTTGTTTAATGACCTAATCAAAACTAATGAGTAATAGTGAAAATCCAGAAAATAATTCAGTGCTCCCGACAGGTATTTCTTTTTATTTAATTCAAAAGGGAACATAGAAGCCCATTTTTTGAGAACAGAGAGAGAAGAACTCTCCCACATATTTTTCCTTAAGAAGTCTCCTGTGTTTCTTTGCAGAAAAGATCCAACAAAACCAGAAGTGCTCTCAGTTCAATGGCCAGGAAAACGCTTAGCTCGAAGGCTTCAGAGGAACAACAGCCTGTCATCAAATAACCCTTATTCTAGCACAGGTATGGTATTTCACATTTTAAACATATAGACATATATACAGAAAAATATACACAAATCTTCCTCTCAAAAATTTAATTTAGACATGTAAGTAACTCAAATACTTTACTGACAGAAGACAATTTCAATTTAATATAGAAGATATTAACTGAAAACTGAGGAAAATTAATGCATATCCATAGATTTGAAATTATAAAAGATAAAAACTTCATTGTGGGCCAAACTGTGTGTTTGGGGTTGATTCAACATTTTTTAGGTAATCTGTATTGCCTGCAGATACGAATGAAAAGGTGAAGGCTGTAACTTTGTGCAACCGAGTTCCCTGCCATGACTCACATCTCAGCTGAGGGGAAAAAATAATAAACAGAAATACAAAACCTTAAAGAAAATAATATTTAAGATAATACAAAATAAAGTCTGCAGCAGCATTTCTGGTTTGGAAAATGATAGAGTACTTTAGTAAATGGGATTTGTTGGAAGCAGTGACATTAAGCATGGGGCTGCAGTGAAGACATCTCCGTGCTTAGTTACATGTCCCAGAGTCACGGCATGAAGGTGACTGAAACAACAAAATATGCAGTGGGTCTAGCTCACTTCTTGACCAGTCACTGCTTGCAGCCATGTGCTGACTTCTTCCTTTAAAACCCTCTGCTGAGGACCTTTCTGTCCCTCACATTCATGACTCACTCCCTGCCTCTCACCAAATGATGCTGTTCTTTGAGAGCAGTGATGCAGGATGATGTTTGGTCTCTTGTGAATTTGTGTTCCTAACAAGGAAGATCACAGAGCCTTGTAGCTGCACTCCTAATTTAGAAGGAGCCCAAACAAATGCAAGCTCTACCAAATCCACTTACTATATTGGTGTAATCTTAAAGAGCTAACATTTTCCTCCACAGCTCTACTAATAGCTGACAGCTGCCTACTTTCCTACACAAGGTTTTTGTTTGTCTTGGCACTTGGTCTTCCTGCTTACTGCCCGCTGCCCACATGCAGAGCAACACTGTCGTGTGTATATGCACCCAAGGCTCAGGCCAACATTCCTTCAGCCTGTGTACCTGTTCAGGCAAAGCCACCCCCTGCCTCCTCTACCAACCACAGCTGTGGTATGTTCTCAGCATTAGGACTTCTTTCTTTGGTCAAAATATATGCAAATGCAAAAATGTGCAAAATATATGCAAGTGCAAGTCAAAATATATGCAAGTGCACAAAAGCTCTCAGCTGGGAAATAAGAAGGTTGATGAATGTGGATAACAAGAGCATTTATTGAAAAATCTTCAATTTCTGATAAATAACCTTCCTCTCTCCTTAAAGGAATCACTTATGTACATATTTACATGGTGGGTGATGTCAGGAACTTCTTTAATAATGCACATATTTGTTTCCTTGAGTATTGTCCTTTTCATTTGGCAGACACTTTTCACGAGACCATAGTAAAGCAAAACTTTCCAGAGACATTAGAGGGACTCACAGAATCACAGAATATCCTGAGTTAGAAGAGACTCATAAGGATCATCAACAACACATGGCCCTGTAGTGCCATCCCCAAGAATCACATCATGTGCCTTAGAGCATTGTCCAAATGCTTCTTGAACTCCTGGTGCTGTGACCACTTCCCTGGGGAGCCTGTTCCAGGGCCCAGCCACCCTCTAGGTGAAGAACCTTTACCTGATACCCAATTTAATTTTTTCATAAGGATCACCAACAACACATGGCCCTGTAGTGCCATCCCCAAGAATCACATCATGTGCCTTAGAGCATTGTCCAAATGCTTCTTGAACTCCTGGTGCTGTGACCACTTCCCTGGGGAGCCTGTTCCAGTGCCCAGCCACCCTCTAGGTGAAGAACCTTTACCTGATACCCAATTTAATTTTTCCCTGGCAGAGCTTGATAACATTCCCTTGGGTCCTGTCACTTGTCACTCCTACCAGAGAGAAGAGATGGGTACCCATCTCTCCTCTTCCCCTCACAAGGAATTTGCAGACTGCAATGAGGTCTCCCCTCAGTCTCCTCTTCTCCAAACTGAACCAGCTAAGTGACCTCAGCTGCTCCTTGTGTGAATTCCCCTCCAGACCCTTCACCACCTTAATAGCCCTGATGCTTGTGCCTGTCTAGAGCAGTGCTATCTAGATCCACCCTTGCTATATGACATCAGATTGGGTTGGATGGGGCACTGAGCAGTCTGATCTAGTGGAAGGTTCCCTGCCCGTGGCAGGGGAGTTGAAATTCAATGATCTTTGTAGTCCCTTCCAACACAAACCTTTCTATGATTGTATGATCAGGTCACTACACAAGAGAGGAATATACCTGCAGTGGAGATGGAGAACTCTCTTCCATTACCAGCATGATTTCAAAAGCACTGGCATTAATCTAGAATGTTGTTTTCATTCTGTATTGAATTTCTATTTTATCTTAAGCAGAAATAAATAATTCATAGAGTCAAATCATGCTTTTGTTTAGTTTCACCCAAATGAACATTGAACTAGTTGCAGCACAATCTTTCACAAAGCCAAAAAATTTGCAGGGTAATTTTTTTTTTTTTAATATAAAATACAGGAATACACTGTCTACCAACAACTTAGCAACATTTTATAAATGTTTATCTTTTATCTTTTTCAAAGGTTGGATTGAGGAAGACAGCCAATGGGTGATCCAGATAAACAGACTGCAGAAGCTAATTGATAGACTGGAAAAGAAGGTGTGCAGGCTTTTTCACCTGTTTCTTCTTTCACTTTCAGTAAAGCAGTCCTTAAATCACAAATGTTTTCAGTGCCCCAGTTGCAACATTACCTAAGAGAGCTAACACTCATTAAATGCCTCCTTTTTTTTTTCCACCTTCCTCTTTCCTATTCATGACATTGTTTTTCCATGCTTCCCTTTCCTTCTCCCATCACCACAGATTGAACTTTTCATAAAGATGGGAAAAATTGAATTATTCTATGACTGGAGGATGTTAATGTATTCAGCAGTGTTTGTTTGGGGGAGCATGCTACAACCTTCCCCTTTTAGGATCGGATATTTTTCTCTTTCTCTCTATACTTTCCCATGAAAGCTTGACAGAAACTTTTGTTTCCTCCTTTCGATCAGAGAATATTCATTTATAAAGATTAAACTGCTTTCCTTGTCAGTACAGTTCAACCAAAATCTGATGCAAATCTTTTTGGGAGCTGGTTGCAGCAGCCCCTAGAGCCCAGAAACCACCTGTGGTTCCCACACGAAAGCAGATTCCTCCAGGAGTCTGACAAATCAAACATTTGATGCACAATGCCAGGGCTTCCCAGCGCTTGTAAAATCCTGAGCCACATCTGTCAGTACAGAAAATTCTTCTTCATTATTCCTCAGACTTGATTGCTACTCTGGTGTTCAAAAGTTGCCTAAGTTGTCTTATCATCTGTGTGATGATTTTTTTTTGTTTGTTTGAGAACAGCAGAGGAAAAAGTAAGGTTATAAATTCCTGAGTTGTTCTCTGCATTAAATGTCCCTACTTAAGGACAGACAATATCAGACACACACTAGGGGAGTGGCTGAATTGAGTGGATTTTGAGACCCAGGGTGTTTCTTCCTCCTTGTCCACTAGAGGTGAGGTTTTGGGTTGAAGTTCTCTCAGAACCAGGACTGGCTCCAGTCCCAGTGCAGCTGATGCTGTTCTTCCCCACAGGTCAGTGCTCACCAGCAGTGAGACTGCGCCTGTACTCCAAAGGCATTAGCATGGGTCTCTTCACCAGCATCCACAGGGACACAAAACAGTCTGATCCTGTTCTTTGCTTCATATATCCAAATATCACAGGATATTCCCCTGTGAATATTGTCATCTAGCATTTGTGGCTGGATCCATACCTGTTACTCAGGCACTGGCTCAGACCTTGGGTCAAAGCAGAAAAATGTGTTCTGTTACTCAACCACTAGTCCAACTTGACTTCATCAAGTTACACATAAAGAAAATAGTTAAGCAAAGGTTTTAACAAAAAAAAAAAAAAAAACTCAATAAATGGCAAAGAAAATAGTTAAGTAAAGGTTTTAACAAAAAAATCTCAATAAATGGTGGTGACTTGGCACAGGCCTCAGCAAGAAAAGCATACTGACCTTTCTCTGCTATTCCTCCCTCCCAAATGAAAAAAACTGCCCCTAATTATCTTTCCCCTTTGGTCCCAGTTTGGTATTTCTGTTATCTCAGCCTAATTACTGATTAGCTGCATGTGGCCACCCCCAGCACTGCTGGCCTTGCTCCAAAAGGAGCCCAGTATTCCCTTTGGTTATCCCTGCAGTCTGACAGTCTCTTGCATCACTTCTCCTTAACCAGCTGTGAAATTTGGCCATTCCTTGTGGCACTGTCCATGACTTGTGTCAGCTTCTCACTCTGCTCCTTGCCATGCTCCACAGCTCCCCGTGGTCTGCTCAGTGCAGTGAGCCCTGGCCAGGGAATACCCGTGAGCCTCTGTCCAACCACTTCCTGCCAGAGGTCATTTCTGCATCTTAGAAAGGCAATTACACACCAGTTGACACATTAATGACATTTTAGTAGCAACTTGATCTTTTTGTGAATAGATATAAATTGGATTTTGAAATGTCAAAGTCCACCATGAAAGGTAAGTCTGGCTTTACTCCCCACTTGGCTTTGGAAACAGCAGCCCTGCCACAATTGCCACCTGACATGGACTGATGCCAAAAGAAAACATTTTAAATAATGTTGCTTAAAAAATAAATAAACCTGGCATTCACCAATAATGCAGTGCAAATATTGAAGAAAGCAGACAAGCATTTTGTGGTAAATAAATTTTCAACAAGGATGTTATAAAATAATCAAATTTCCTACAGACAAATGTCAGAGAACCTGAGTCTGAAAAGGAGCTCGGTGCCAAAGGAAAACAGTAGCAGGGCATAGACCTCCTGTAATTACCTCCTTGTTAATATAAAGCTTGATTAATAAAAGATAGCAATTACATAAGTCTAATTTCTCCAGCAGACAACCTATCTACATTCACCTTTGCCTAACTTCGCATCTGCTTGAATTTGTATCTCACAGCCATGTCTGACTGTGAGAGGCATTAAATACTAGCTGCCTGTCAGACTAAAACCCCTCTTTTTGACTTTGCCCTGAAAAAGATAAGAAAGGATTGCACAACCATGCTAAAAGGCAATTTCAGAAGCCACCACTTCTCAGCTGAGGTGAGGTAGGATTGCAAAGGTATTTTAAAGCCTCTGAGCTGAATCTATTTTTATTTTCAGGCTGCATGGTACTGGGCTGGCAGAACTTCTGTTCTGCACTGGGCTACTTCCATTAGGCTCAAGAGCCAAGCCCCCAGGGCACGAGCCCTCTGTCCCCAGAGATGGGGACAGGGTGCCAGTGCTCACATGCCCAGAGGTCACCCAGGCTGGCCGTGCAGAGCCACCCGGTCTGTGCAGCCACGCTCTCCTGCTGGCACAACCTACTGAAGAACCAACAGTTCTGATTTCTGATCCTAGAGGGGGCTAGCACGTTATGAGTCAGTGTTCCCACTGGAAAGCTTCCTGGTGAAGGGTAATTTGGTGTTGTCTAAGTCTTCTGCTGTGTTCTGTCAAAGGGGAATTTGATGACAAATCAGTCCTGTAATTTGTCTATTTTCACTCAAGTTCTAAATTTACATATACTGGCAAGGAACACAATTATTTTCTTGTTACGTTTAGAGAAACTTTGCAGTACTTCCTTGAGACATTCCTTTCCTCTCTTTTCCCATCTTTCCTGACCAAAAAAATGGCAGTGAAAGTGAACTTTCACTTTAGGAATACACATTTTTCCTTCAGTTTTTTTATCCAAAGTGTCTGCACTGACAATAAAGCTCCCTTTCTCTTCCCACACACATTTCATGACTTTAATGACACAGCAGC
Source organism: Passer montanus (assembly GCF_014805655.1). Lineage (NCBI taxonomy): Eukaryota > Metazoa > Chordata > Aves > Passeriformes > Passeridae > Passer > Passer montanus. The sequence goes on from NW_024366480.1 coordinate 160,519, forward strand.
TTCTGAATTCTTCACTCCTGCCTCACTCTGCCACCTGCTGCTGATGGAGGTTTCTGTTCATTTGAATTCTACCTGCACATCTCTTGTTGGCTTTTCAGCGAGTACAGCATCTGTGCTGGCAGAACAGCTGCTACCTGAGGTTAATCAATCCTCACCCACGCTGGGAGTGGAAGAAGATTTTTCTCTTTGTTGCACAAGAACTGTTCAGTGAGATGTGAAACACCACTAACAGAGCATGTTTTGGTCCAGCTGCTTATTGCAAATCAATCTGCTTTTTTTCCTCAGGCACATGGATATTTTTCAGAATATCATAATGGCACTGGGTTAGGAGGTACTGCATGTGCCTAGCAAGTAAAGAATGATTCTGTGTGTGCTGCTGGTTGGTGTTTGTGTGAATCACTGAGTCCTGAAGTGCACATCCAGTTTGGGTACCAGGTGTACTCACAGACACATCTCTTTGCTGCTGCCCAGCCCATTCTCACAGCAAGGCCTGAACACAGCTTCAGAGACCTGACTTGGACCATCATGCACATCTTGTTCAATGCTAGAAAACAGCCCCTTGCAACCACAGATTCCCTGCAGGGAAGTTTCTTCTGTGCAAAGTTTTGTGCTTGCACAATAGTAGCAGATAGTTAATTTTAAATTACCATTCTTGCTCATCTCCACAGTCCATGTGACAATTTGAGAGGTTGTCTGTCTTTTCTCAGTTAAGTCCAACATACATTTGGGGAAAAGCAGATTTGTTAAAATGAAAAATCACCTGCCAAGCACCATAAATAAAACTTTACAAGACAGCCTAGGCTGGAATTAACCACTGAGGCGTGCAAGACCTCGTAAAATTTGTGTTTGACTTAGAACTAGTAAAGGGATTTAACTTCTTGAGATAGAACAGGATCTAGTTATTGGAATAGTTTGTAAAAAATGTAAGAGCAGAATACATCTGTATTATTGACTCTTCTTCCAATTTCTATTTTCTTTTCAATTGCCTCAAAGGACCTAAAGCTTGAGCCACTTGAAGAGGAAATTTTGGAAGAAAATGCAAGATCTGTAAGTGCTATTCAAGATAATGATTATGACATTTTATTTTAAATACCAGGTACTGAGAGCACACGTGGTCTCTTTCATTAAAAAATCATTTAAAAAACTTTATCCTCACCTTTTCCAGTGATAAGAATCCATTTTAGTTAGCAGAATACACTGTGCAAAAGACAACAGAACAAAATTTAGAATATGTGGGCAAAACTTTTATATTAACTTTTTGTAATGTTTTTAAATTATAGAGTGAGCCAAAACCTTAACACACATAAGGAGAAAAATTAATAAGATTTATCAAATTTAGCGGCATTGTTTATGGGGTGGTAGCTTCTCTGCTCCAAATGCTGTATGCATGCTTTAGCCATTGTTGTACAGCCTGCCTCCCTCCTAAACTGGTATAGGAAATCCTCTGAGGTAAAATGGAAGAGTATCTCATGCTCATTACAATCTATGAAACCAAAATTGTGACCAGAAATAAACTTACTGTTAAACAAGTTTAGGTCCCAAGACTGATACTCTAGCATCCCCAAATTCATGAACCTAACATTCATTCATTTGAACCTAAGAAAATGCAAATCAAATATACATGAAAAAATAATTTAATCACAGGAGTTGCATTAGACTTTTTTTTTAATGAGATTATGCAGTATTGCTACACAGACTGCTTATAATCCATGATATAACAGTAATCATAATCAAGGCAGAAACAAGTCAAAAACCTGCACCCGAAATTATGTTGTAGTCATTAAGAAGCACATAATGTTGCTTTAAATGTTCCATTAGTAAAGTGACAAGCTTCAATAGATTAATCAATAAATAAACTACTTGAAAGAGCTAAATGATAATTATTTTAATTCAGGATAGATAGGTCTTATGCATTGCTGACTGTTTCTATAGTCCTGTTTATAAAGACTGTTCATTTTCCTGCAGAATTATGGAGGGAAGACCCCCTCTCTATTCATCACTTAATGTGGGCTATCTTAGACATCTCAGTCAGGTGAGGGTCAGGGCTCTAAAAGGCAAAAGCCATGAAAGCACCTTAACAAAAGCAGCAATGCATCCAGTGCAGAATGTGTGGATAGTCTCTTATCCCAAACTCACCCCTGCTGGCATACAGATTCATCCAAGGAAACACACTGACTTTATTACTGAGCATCTCAAAGATCAACCTTTGCTTTGCCCTCTTCTGAAAAGACTCTCTCCTCCAGAGTTAGGACAATGGTCTGAAGTGGACACTCATGCCCAAACATAAAAGCCATGCTTGAGCATTTCTACTTCTCCACTCCAGATCACTAAAACAGGCAGTGCAAACTTCAAGGGAACTTTTGTGGGTTTTCTTCTATGATTGTGGTTTTGTTGTTTCATGATAGACTTTTCTGAGTTTAAAGTACAAGGAATTCAGAGGAAGCTGTGGCAGTAATATTGTCATGGTTTTGTACCAGCACATAATGATCGTTCAGCACCAAATGTCTGTGAAAGAAGAAAAAGTGGAGGAATTCCGTCTTGCTCTGAAGCAGTACCTGGAATCTGCTTCTGCTCAAGGTGGCTGCTTGCAGTAAGTACAGGGTTACTGTCCTTGGGCTGAAGGAAGAAATGTAGTCTTTTTTCTTTAATAACTTGGATTATTCATGAAGACAGAACCTATGACACCTTTCTTGGTGGGTTATGTGAGTGTGTAAGACAGAGCTTTTTAAAGACACCTAGAACTAGAAAGAGATGTCAGAATGTGCAGATTTTAGGTACTATCACAAAATGACTGTACATACCAAAGATGCTAAACAATCTTTTCAGGCTTCTTAGCTCTGCAGGTCTTCATGACTTCTGGAAGCTCCTAGGCTGACATTCTATATTGGAAAAGTCATTTGCCATCCTTCATTTATGCTTACCTGGAAAAGGAGCAACTTACCAGCTTGTTTGCCAGTTCTCTGCTTGGAAGCTTCCAGAACCTTCTCTTTAGGCTGTCATTGTAAAATTTTAATTCATAATAAAGAATTGGAAAAATTAAAAAGCAAAATTTTCACTGAAACTGTTTCTGCTTTGCTCCTTTTAGAACTAATAAAACATTAGAGCTGGGTTAAGAATAAATTTTAGTGATTTACCACTGTACTTAATTTCTGAATTTAACATACTGGAGAGATCTACTATCATACATACTACAGACCATTATGAAAAAGGTATTTTTGTAATGTATACATGACACAGAATCTTCCCATCTAGTCAAGGGCGTCAAAGACTGCCTATCACATCCCTAATTTATGATTCTTGTTGCTGTGAGATTATCACAATTAGGATTTTATCAGCAGTGTTCACACAGACCAGAAAAATTAAGCTGGAAGAAGAGTGATCTTTCTGCATTTGTTCACTTGTAAAGGCAGACTGATGAGGACAATAAAATTCTCTTGTTGGCCAAGAGAAGGGAAAAAACCCCAATAAGAAATCCTCTCAGCCTCCTCCCAGAAATGAACATCCAGCAAAACACTGTAGTGACTGCAGTGGTTCACTTGTAAGGGCAGACTGATGAGGAAAATAGAAGGAAAAAAACCCCAATAAGAAATCCTCTCAGCCTCCTCCCAGAAATGAACATCCAGCAAAACACTGTTGTGACTGCAGATTTGTTGGGGAAGAGAGATGACATGACTTCAGAATGCAAGTTAACAAATGGTGAAAGAAAGGAACTTTCTTTCCCAAGTTTGCAGGCATTTGTTAAGTCTGTAATGCCACCTAACAGATGGGTTTTGCTGGAGCTATAATTGACAGTGACTTGTTTTTTCTAACAGCTTTTGATATTTTTGCCATTTTTCCTTCCACTTTCACATAGAGCAGGAGAAAACCAATAAATCACAAAACATTGCTGACTACATTATGAAGCATAAGCTGAGACCAGTTTTCAAGCACATCATTAGTGAGGTCAGCAATCTCACACTTGGGCACATGGAAAAATCTGCATATATACTTTCTGTGCTATTTATCTAAACACCAAATTGAGTGCCCAAGTGAATAAGTACCCTACACAGTATAAAGTTTTTATGCTCTGGATAATAAGTAGGATGGTTCTGTGTAGAGGATCAACAGATATCCTGTGGTCATTTTTCAGTCCTGAGAAACTATTACTTGAATAACTTAAGAACAAGTAAGTAGTTCTCTAAATATTATTTTTAAAGTGTATCTGCAGCAGATGTCAGCCTATATGGCTTTTTACTCCACAATATGTATATTTAATTTGCTCCATTTGCTTTCAAAGCACCTAAATTCTATGATGGATGCATCTCTCATACAAAAGGATAACTTCTATTTATTAGATGATCTTCCCTGAACCCCTGTTTGATTAATTTTCTGTTTAGCATTTATTTAGACAAATTACACTATTGGAGCAATATAAAAAATGAATTTCATAAAAATATTACACAAAAATAAATATACAAGGGTTTTTATTTTTAAAAGCTCAGATAATTTGAAGTATATGATCATTATGATCACTCATTTGTTAAGTTTATTAATGGGGTTGGCATTTGATTTGATTTTCTTGTTTTGTTCTGTGGAGTATTTTTCAAAAATCACTGCATTTATTCCTACTGATAACAGTTAGGAATAAAATGTATATGTCCAATAATTTTGTTTTGTTTCATTAAATTAGTTCTATTGTGAAATTTTTAGTGTTTCCATACAGAAGTTTCCGAGTAATTTCCACTTCATTGTTTATGAGTTCTGGGAAAACAGAAATGCCTGGAATAGGTAAGTGTCAGGACTTTGTTACTTAGATGGTGGCTTTCCTTTTTTTTTTTTTTGTTGGTAATACATAAAGTTTTGAGGGTTAGAAATCAGTTGTGTAGAAAGATTGAGTACAAATTGCTTTAAATACTGCTAATTGATCTTTTGCTAAATATGTCACAATTAATACTTCAGAAAAATACTTTAGGTGCTAACAACTTGAATATACTGAAACAAAAATAAAAATGCCAGAAAGACAACAGTGATTATTCAAAGCAGAAACACTACTAAAGCGAGGACATAAAGATATAGCATTAGTTGGATGTTAGTTCATCAGAGACAGAAAACCAGAAAGACAGCAATAGCACCAGTTTCATGATAAGGAAGAAAAAACAAAAAGACACAATTATTGAAAGATGTGCCAGCCCGCAGCAGCCATCAGTAGCTATGGGGAGCTCTCCCAAAACTTCCCAATCCACATCACAGGAACCCATCCAACAGACACCCAGAGTGTCTCTTTTGGGCCCAAAATAGAAATTATTAAACATCCTACCAGCTTCTAGCCTCCAGCAGGCAGATGACTAAGGAATTGAGTAGAGACAAAAGGATTGTCCTTATCTACATTTAGTTACAACACTCAAATACACCAACCCTGTGATTCTGAATCTGTAGAGAGAACCTGTTCTCGGGGAGATGGAGAAGTCTCTTGCAGCTTTGTTGCTTTCCTTTCAAACAAACCCCCAGTTTTACTGGGTTTCCTATCACAAAGACTCAGAAATACTGGTGGCACATGTCAGCACTGTACTGGGTCACAACCAAGAGATGAGCATCAGACTGACAGCGAGCTGCACAGAAGAAAACCTGGGTTTAATATATCGTGAAGGCACTTCATAGCTTATCTGGTCTCCTCTCCCACTATCACTGTAAGTTTTTAAGCACAGAATCTCTGTACAGCATTAATTGTGAAATTTCTTATGCTCATTTAAAAAATTGTTATGCTCATTAAAAAAAAAATAAGCCCCTTTAAAAAAACCTGTTATATTTTTATTTTTCACAATTATTTAGCCACCTTCAAATGAATTACAGCAAGGCATTCCAGAGAAGTAATGTGGATTTCTTGGAAACCCCAGAGGTCATCACAACAATGCTAGTCCCTGGTAAATATCAACTTTTCACATTATTTTTTTGTGTTATATGTGAGTGATTCTATTAGTGTGCTCCATATGCAAGACCACTGCATAATATCATCCTTATTCAGATCTTCTTTGGTAAAGTATAGAGGAGAAAAGGACTCCAAATATTTCTATTTTAACCACATAAATAGAAAATGATCAGCAAGGAGATGACCCACGGTGCTTTATTTTATACAGCGTGAAGGTACACCAACATACACTATTTAAGAAAATATCTAGAATAAACAATACTATTTGTGAATGGTAAAATAGACCCCATTTAAGATTTTCAAGGAAAAAAATGCTTTCTGATTAAGACTCCAATTTATTCCTCCTTACATTGACTGAAGGGAGCCTTAATTACCTATAATCGATATTTACTAACCAACTTGTACACACTTCCTGCTGTGTTTAAAAAAAAAGGTGGTAAAGATTCCAAATTATTGTTCTTAATACAAACCAATGGGCATGTAACATCTTTCTCCTAGAAACAGGAGTTAAAAGACACAGTGCAGGTGCAGGATGAAGCAAAGAAAGCATCAGTCCCATATTTACAGAGAGAGGACAGTAGCTTTTTTTATTTTAGGGAACACAAATCTATTACAATGAAGCCCTAATTTCCTCTGTGTCTGAGGACAGACTAAATTTAAAATAATAAAACCTCACTTAGTAGAAAAATAAATGTAGTCCTGTACCCAGAGTTTGTCCTTAAAAGAAACCAGCCAAGACATCTTCTGATCTCATGAGCCTGATGTGGACACAAAATTATATGCCAGGGACTCCTGCAGAATTAGGAGATTGAAGTTAATGAACCTAGTATCTCTGCAAATCTTGTATTTTGCTGGGATATTGCTGGATTTAAGACAAATTTGATTGTAGGAAACAATGAAGCCTTTTCCCAAAATTCCTTCTGTCCAAGAGACTGCACATGATCCAGCAGTGTTCCAGGGTAGTTTATTCATGGGTAAAGTACAATTAACATAAAATAAAATGTAAACATAATTTTTAAGTGCCTGAATATGGAAGTGTCTGAAATTGGATTCCAAGTACTCATTAAAGCATTTACTCTGCCTGCTAAGAAGGATTTCAGTCTGCAGCACTCTGTCCTGGCAGACAGTTACCATAGAAACAGCATTTCTCACTGTGCACTCCTTGCTGGGGTTGGGGGCTGACTGGGGGCAATGGGAATTAATGCATTCACAGTTCACAATTTTATACATTTCCTGTAATTTAGAAATCTGTGCAATGATTTGAACTCTGTTTCATGGAAAGATCTTCCCACAACTGATCTATACAAATCATATTTGCGTTCGAAAGACAGAAAATGATCTTGAAGTAAAAAATGATGGCTGCAATCCTACCAGTACACTTCACAAAAGAATTTTAGACACCATAAAGTGGTATCACTGTAAAATCAGAAGGGAAAAAAACCTAAACCTATCTGCAGTTAGAACACAGATAGGCTCTATTCTAAAAACAAATTTACCCTAGCTGAGAAACTTCCAAAATTCATTTGCACATCTGGGTAGGTAAGAACTGAATCTATTGCAAATTGTAACCTGAATCTGATTCATTCAAAGTTTACAACCTGTAAGTCTTTAACAATTAACTAAAATTAATAAGGATCCACTTATGTGGCCAAGAATGATTCGGGAAGACAAGTTTTGAAGACTGCTTGATCCAGCATTATCCCAAAGAAAATTAATTTATCATCAGTTAAGAGGAACCACAAGCTATTATAACCACTCATACAGCTGTTAACTCACCCGGTTTCTTCAGCCAATCTACCAGGGTGGCATGAATCATTCAGTTCACATTCAGCAAATATCTCATTTTTATACAAGATCTGGACTTGGCTCTAGAGAACCTTTGGGCAAAGAAAACAAGACAAGGGGAAACCACTTATAACACTATAACCCATGAAATAAATAGTTAAATTGGCATTTTTGGGGACTGATGTGCATTAATCCATTGATGTTTCAATGACGACTAGGTTCATAGCCTGAATTTGAGTATTTTCTCATCATGTTTCTTCATTAATAATAATTTTCATTAAAATAGTATTAATGGAAGCATTTATGGATACATGAATAAGTTCTGCTACTGAATTTGTGTAGTATGACATCTACGTAGCCTAGAACACCCCTTTACTAAGGGCACTTGGCATCTCAGATACAGTCACAATTCCTTTCCCTCCCTCCCATCTCTCTCCATAAATCTTGTGGTTCCTCTCTGCATAAGGTTCATTTCAAAAGGCCAAAGGCTAGAGACTGTGGGGAAGAAACACAAATTGGTTTCACCACAACACTACCTATAATCTGGTGATTACAGAACTTTTTATGGGAATGACATTTTACAAGTCCATCAATCTCTTACTTTTGAGGACAAAAAGTTATTAATTCCTAGAGTTGTGTAAAAAACCCATCAGATTTGAATAATGTCACCAGGAAAGTGAGTCATTAAAGCTAACAAAACCACTCAGGGAACACAATGCTTGGCTTAAAAACTGACACAGCAGCACAGGACTGAGGATTTATTTGGTTTGGTGTCAGGGTGCTTAATTCTATGCAGCTGCACCTATGACACATTAATGCTTCTTTGGATGTTATCAAAAAGAGATATAATTCTTGTGATAAAGCCACCTTCCCACCACTTACACTCAGCTCTCCCATTATTCTGAGTATTTTTTCTCACCAGTATTAGCTGCATATATAAACAAACATTTAATCATATACGTTATAGGTATTTTATTTAGAATTTTTACCAGAGGTCAAAAAAGAAATGCAATTTATGCTAAGAAATAAATAAACTCTGCTCTCTTTCAGCATCGTGGTGGGCCCTCAATAACAACTAGAAGCTGTGGTTACAAGTAATGTTAATGCTATATTGTCTTTCATAACACTAACATTCATATTGCAGTGTACAGGTGAAATTACGATGTGATAACATTTATTATGGATGGGATCTTTTCCACTTTATCCATTCTAAAATCCGGAAAACTGTGCATTTATTACCTTTTCTTCTTGTGACTAGTTCAGTGAAATGATGCATTCTAAAAACTGAAATAAGACAACTATGATAAACTATTTATTTCTGTGACAGTCCAAACTGTCACAGAAAAGTACGTCTTGAATGTATGACTAAATATTTGTGAAAAGTTTTATTACTGCATTAATAAACAACCATTACTTACTGCTGCTGTGGTCTCCTTTTACAAGAGAAAGAAGTGTGAACCTGAACACACATTTTCATACATGTCGGCAGAGAACATTACTTTACACTCCTTCATTACTGCTGCTATAGTCTCCTTTTACAAGAAGTGTGAACCTGAACACACATTTTCATACATGTCGGCAGAGAAGCTGTAAGTCATTCATGAAAAGAATAAACAAAGGGAAAACTCTTTGTGCTAATACAGAACTTCCCCCCACAAGTAAGACAAGGCTGTCTTCTCTTAACAGACTCTTAGCCCTTACCCTCCCAAGAGGAAACACATCTGCCTATCTCTTGTCACTACAGATCCCCAGACTGAACACTGCACAACTTCTATGTCCTGACCACTCAGAATATATTTTCTTTAGATCTCAGGTCACCGCAAAATCATTAGAGAAACTGCAGTTACAGCATAAATAGCATAAACCTTGAGCTTGTTTGGAGGTTGGTTCTAGCAGGGGCCAGGGCTTAGCAGATCACCACAAAATCATTAGAAAAATTGCAGTTACAGCATAAATACCCATAAACCTTGAGCTTGTTTGGAGGTTGGTTCTAGCAGGGGCCAGGGCTACTGTATCCCCTTGACCAATGAACAGCGCCATCTCCATGGGGAAGATCACCCTCTTCAGCCAGGGTGCACCTTTGGTAGGGATGCACTTGGAGCATGGAGAAGGAACTGGACACCCACCGGGCCAGCTGGGTCAGCTCAAACAGCCTGGTCATCAGTGGGGTGACAGGGGCTGCAGCCAGACTGCCCTCACATCCAGAGGTCTGGGGGTCCTGGTTGATTGAATATGAGCCAGCAGTGCCCTGGCAGCCAGGAGGACCAACCATGTTCTGGGGGGCATCAGGGACAGCATGGCCAGCAGGGCAAGGGAGGGGATTGTCCTGCTCTGCTCTGCACTGGGGCAGCATCACCTTGAGTGCTGGGGCAGTTTTGGGCACAACAATATAAAAGAGACATAAAGCTATTTAAGAGTGTCCAAAGGAGGGCCATGAGGATCATGAAGGGCCTGCAGAGGAAGCCATACAAGGAGTGGCTGATGTCACTTGGTTGGTTCAGCCTGGAGGAGACTGAGGGGAGACCTCATTGCAGTCTGCAACATCCTCATGAGGAGAAGAGGAGAAGCAGGCACTGATCCCTTCTCTCTGGTGACCAGTGACAGGACCCAAGGAAACAGCATCATGTTGTATGAGGGGAGACTGAGGTTAGGCATTAAGAAAAGGTCCGTTACCCAGAGGGTGGAGGAACACTGGCAGTGGTCACAGCACCAAGCCTGAAGAGTTCAAGCAGCATTTGGACAATGCTCGCAGGCACATGGTATGAGTGTAAGTGTATCCTGTCCAGGGCCAGGAGCTGGACCTCAATGATCCTTGTGGGTCCCTTCTAGCTGAAGATATTCTGTGATGCTGTAAGACCTGGAAGTCGCAATACTTGATTGCCTAGCAAGTCATGGTGCTGTCGCCTGCATCTGAGGTGTGCCCTCCAGCCCAAGAATGGGCAAGCAACCACTGTAACCTCACACCTCCACAGCAGGATGACAAGCTCTACATGCCACACGGCCACTCTCCATCCAGTCAGCAGTCTAAGCTTACAAACAGTACCCAAAAAGAAACTTAAATGACATGTTCAATAAAATACCGTCTTGTTTAGTTTTATTTCATCTCAACAAATAAAAGTTACCATATGAAATTGAAAAGGGGGAATTCCAAGTACAAACAAGCAGTCTTCATTGCAGTAAGGTCCTGTATTCCAGAAATAACAGCAAGGTCTGAGCTCAAGACTAAGAAAGGCATCACAATTAGGTTCCTGCAAGCAACCAAGGCAATTTGGTTCTTTTTTATCTGTAGAGTTCTGAGGCAAGTTATTTTCTAAACAAAGGCATCTGGTGCATGTGAGTTACTGTAGAGGAGACCAGCTGGTCTCCAGCTCCCAGCTGAGGATGACAGGTGTTACCTACTGTTTGTGAGTTACACCCGGCCCATGCAGCATGTGGGCTGGAATTCCAGGTGAGTCTCAGGTGACACCAGATGCCTACCTTTAAGCAACTGAATCGAGCCCTTTGCCAATAAAGTTCATGAGGCCTTGGTTCTCCACACAAATGTGGATGCCACAGAGGGATACCTGCACATCTGAATTTATGTGCCCACATTACAGAAAAATTTCACCTTTATCTCTCTCACAGCAACTCAGCGAAAGTGAATGCTTTTAACACCAAAATCCAAGGCTTTCCTGTATTGACATGATCCAGCTACCACTGTGCCCATTTGTAAAAGGGCACTGAAATTGCCCCCACAAATGACATCAGTGTAAGTCTAAAGGTTTCTTGTCTTAATCAAAGTAAATCTACTCATACTCCTGAACAACTGGCTGCTGTTTTTCCTATGCCAAGATGTTAGGCTGGTGTATAGCATGGGGTTTATTGTCACTACTGACCCAGCAACAAAGGAAATAGTGACATGTGACACAGAATCAGGGAAAATCCTTAAGTGAAAAATTACATACTACACTAAGGTTTGTAAAATTTTTCATTTTCACTGGAAAAAAATGTACTAAAATCATTCTTACAATAACCTGCTTTAGAACTTCATGTCAACTAGGTGCTGGAAGGGTGTAAAAAGTTGTAGGAGGTCATATGTCCTTATAACAGTTACTCATCTTTGTATATATACTAGTAAACAAACACTTTGATGAATCATACACAAGAAGAAGTTTGAGAAGAGTCACTTGGGAGTTTTGACAGCTACACACAGAAACTGTCTTCGACACATATTGGCAAAAAGATCCTTATGACTCACTCTAAGAAACTCCCAGTGATTAAAAACTAACCAATATTTATTTGCATCATTCAGGAAAAGAAATCTAGTGCCGATTCAACACAACTTGACAGGTTTTTGTATTACTGCAATTGCCATTTAACAGATCCTCATTTAGCTTTCGTTATCATTTGTGACAGAGGGTAAAAAATTGCCTGCAGTACCCAAATGATATTATTATAGGTCTAAATATACATTTAGAAGTTAATTCTATTCATACAAGATATTTATTATTGATGCCTGTCAACTGATAGATGCTTTCAGGAAGTACCTGAACTACTGCTTTCCACTTCAGAATTGGATACCATACTCCTTTAAGGAAAAACACAGAATCAAGTCTGCGCTGGTACACCCATCAACCCATATGAGACAGGATTAAACTCTGTCTTGTTCCTCAGTTTTTTCTCTTACTTTCACTTTTCAAAGTCAAGAACACTGGACAATTATTTACAAAGAACTTTAAGGAATGCAATGCATAGGCAGGTCTCCTGTTCTGATGCAGGATGAGAGAAAATTTCTCTTGTTAGTGAAATTATTACTAATATGAGACTTCATACTTTGAAACCAGGTAGATGTATCAACAAGATATTAAAGAATATCTTGTGTCAAGATGAAGATTTCAAATTAACAAGAAGCAACTCAAGTTTCATAAAAAAAAAAACCCAAAAAACCGTCTCTACTACTAGAGGAGTACCCTAAGACATCTGAGATTTGACACAGCCAGTACTTGTTGTTCCATCTTTATTCTGAGGGAGTTGGGAGCAATCAAAAAGTCCAAGTCAAGTATTTATTTAGAATTTATGGTCAGGCAAAATATCTGGCTACATAACACAAACAATTCAATGACAAAATTCTGCCACACCAATATGTAAAATTATTTATTTTCACTTTAATCTTATTGCCATTTCAGGCATTACAAATTAAAGGTTTGTCTCAAAGCATTCAGGCAATTACAGGAAGAAACAGGCATTTTCATAGGTTTCACAGGGTCGTACTTCCATCTGCAGGCACCCAAGTACCTTCAAAAATCTTGAAGACGTACATCAAATGTAGCTCCCTCAGTGACAGACTTTGGATCTTCCAAACAACATGTCACTTCTTGCAGATGTCAATGAAAGGTTTGTTCTTTACCTGTAAGACAAACCAACCCAAATTACTTCCATTATAACAGATCACTTAAAGTTTTCATTTCAGTCTGCTTGTAATTCTTTTTTACTCCACATACATGTCACAATTTGGAAATTTTTTTTATTATAGCAAACAGTTCTATTTTCATTAATCATAGCGACTTCATATAAAATTTTCCTATTGTGTGTCAACACAGTAGTAACATCTGTTCAAATGCTGAGCTATGTATTGGTAGCCCTGATCCCCACATCTCAAAAAAACCCCAGTGTCCTTTGGGACAAATGCAGTCCACAGTCCACCAACTGTAACAACTGCATCTCCCTTCTACAAGTCATTCTAGGAAGTTTTCTTCATCTGACAATACAACTTTTACTCATAAATGGGCACATACTTCAGCAGTGGCTTCAGAAATTTAGAACTAGGAAAGTCTTAGATAGGCATGAACTGTCTGAATACTCAGTTCAGCAGCAAACTGTTGAAAACCACCTGCTCCAAAATACAAGCTCACTGACACAGTAGGATTGTCTGTTTGTCATTAGAAATTTATTTGCAGGCCACCTTCTGCCACTTTTAAGCATCATCCATTTGATTTACACATGCATCTCGTTAATCCCTCTTGTTTCTGTGCAGAAAAACAGATGCTATGATCAATCAATTGGCTGGAATTTTGGCTGAACTAGGTGATCTCACTGATTTCTGTACAGGGACCCTCCTTTTTCTTAGGAATGTAAACATCTGAAAGTATAGATTACCAAAATTTGCCACTCTTAGAACCACAGGCGGTGGGAGAGGGGGGGAAGTTAGGAAATTAAAGAGCTGAGACTTCTGAATCGGAAAGCAGGTTTTCAAACAAACAAAGCTTTCATCTTGAGGGTAAAGAGAAAGATATAAAAAGTAAGATCAGGGAAAGGTGATTATGGTCATACATTAGTTAATTTTTGTTTTTTTCAAAGGACAGAAATTTTTAAAGTTTAAAAATGCCTCCAAATGTGGCCAACACAGTAATCATGTGGACATACTTTTCCATAACAGGAATTCTATTTCTAGCAGAACTACATCCCAGTAGTCTCAAAAGCAACCCAGTATGTAGCCTAATTTGATATGATGTTTACACAGAAGATTTACCCACACTTGGGGTCCAGAATGTGATCCAGTAGATGTTTTCTCCCAGCATATGAAGTTTTTAAGGATTATTTCATCACAAACATGAAGGTAGCACATACGGATATCCTTCACATTCATCATTCATTTCTATTAATTTCTCCCCAAAACCAAAGATCAAAGATAATGATAATACAAACTGCATTGAGCTCATTAATGGTTTTGTGGTGGACACTGATGCATGAACAACTCAAACACTGGATTAAGATTTTTACCAATCTGCAAAATTTATCAAGATTGTTCTCTTCTACTTTGAAAACATGGAAACATACTAATCTCTTTCCTGAACACAAATTAAAAACCCTTTCTCTTTATATGGTAATACCCTGGGTAAGATGGCAAATATCAACTGGAGAAGTTACATACAAAAGTTGTGTTGAATTGCTCAACCTGTCCTTTGAAGGTTTTACCAATTTGGCAGCTCATTTTGAAGGAAAATGTTTCCTGTCAAATGGTTTATCAAAACTCCCATGAATGATTTTGTAACTTCATTTACCACAAAAGAATGCACTTACTGGCTTTTCAAGTACAATTGGGTGATCAGGAAGAAACTCTGGTTTCTTCTGAGAGAGAGAGACATTTGAAAGCTTCAGAAGGAAATCTCTGCTGTATTGGATCCTTTCTGTGAATATACAAAATCACTACGTTCAACATTCTTGTTTAAGGGATTAAGATTGGAAATTCAGAAAAATTATTTGGTAACTTATAGAATAGTAGAAATGCTACACATGGAATATAAAAATCAGTTTTAAAAACAGAAGTAATTTAGGTCTTATCTTGCATCAGGAAATTCTGAAATAAATTACAGAGCATTTCACTTTAACTGTATCAAACTGACACAGTAAATCAACACAAAAGAAGAAAAAAAGGTGAATCCAACCTTATAATAGACAGACTCCCTGTATCTTGTTCTAATTAGCAGAAACACCACAAACAGGTCTTGAAACCCATAAGAAAATCTGTTTATAGTTCACTCCAAAGTGGCACCTATTTCTAAGTGACAGGTAACAAAAACAGGGAGTTTCTTTCCATGGAGCTAGTAAGTTAAATGTCTTTTAACACCTAAAAGTAATGACAAGATCTGCTGCATGTAAAATGGAAAACAGATTAATATCAGTGAAACACTTTTGAGGGATTATGTTGGATCAACAAGTGTCAGAGCCTTTGCTCAGAACATGCAGGTTTCTCAGTCGAGTTTACTGCACTATGTCTACTATGGCATAGCTTTGGATACAGTATATCTAGCAATGTCTGCATTTAAGCTGATATTCTCAAACAAGAGCAGAAACAAGAGGAAAGGAATTAGGCAAACAAGGAACAAACCTTATCTCTGGTCCTTGATGACAAAGAAGCACATTCCTTTAGAAATTATGTGCTTACTGCAAGATTGTTACATTGTCACCTGTTGGACAAAAGTTTTTGCTTCTCAGACCGTAGGATGTTGAAAAGAGAGAAGCTGGTATCAATGATGACACAAATTTTTTCCTGCCTTTGAACACAAATGATGCAGTAACTGGTGAACCTAAGGGAGGGCATGTGGGTAACTTCAAAAAAAAACAGTTTAAAGAACACATAAGAAAATTTATGCCTTGCTTTTACCTCCCTTGATTAAAAACCTAGAAGATTATGAACTCTGTAAGGTCTTTAACACAATCCCCCACAACATCCTTCTCTCTAAACTGGATACATGTGGATTAGATCGGGAGACTGTTCACTGGATGAGGAACTGGTTGGACAATTTCATCTGATCTCATGCTGAAACAAGTGCAGAGGAGAGTCCCTAATCTGATCACAGGGTTGGAACACCTCTCCTATGAAGACAGGTTTAGATAGTTGGGGATGTTCAGCGTGGAGAAGTCTCTAGGATACTCTGGGGCAGCTTCTAGTACCTAATGGGGGCCTACAAGAAGGCCACAGTGGGACTTTACAGAGGCATGTAGTGATAGGAAAAGGGGGAATGGCCTTAAGCTGAGGGACAGTAGGTTTAGGTTAGATAGGAGAACAAAATTCTTTACTGTGAGGATGGTGAGGCACTGGAAAAGGCTGCACAGAGAAGTTATGGATGCCCCATCCCCAGGAATGTTCAACATCATGCTGGGTGGGGCTTTGAGTAATACAGTCTAGTGGCAGGTGTCCCTGCTCATAGCAGGGGGTTAGAACTTGATGATTTTTTAGTCCCCTACAACCCAAACCATCCTATGATCCAAAGAGAAGTGGTCATGTCTGGATGCAGATCCGTGAGTGATGAATGGTATCCCTCAGGGTTTCATATTTGGATCAATACTATTGAGTATCTTCATCAATGACAGACAGTGGGATCAACGGCACCCTCAGCAAATGTGCAGGTAACACCAAGCTGAGTGGTGCAGCTGACACACTTGAGAGACAGGACACCATCCAGAGAGACCTGGAAAAGCTCAAGAAGTGGGTCCATGCTGCACTTAAGAACTGCTGAGACAGATAATTGAAAGCACGGTACTGCTGAACAGATATCAAATAGAAATTATTATCTGGGACTCAAAGTACAGCTGAACATAAACAGAGTGCTAGAAGAAATTTTACTGCACAAGGAAAAAAAAAGAAGAAAACAAAAGACTTATTTGTAAGCAGTAGCTGAATAGTAGGACGACTAAAGTTGTGTAACTCGGAAGGAAAAGATTACAACTATCAGCAAACAAACAAAAGCCCTTTGAAAACGAGTGTGAGAAAAAGTCTGACAGTGTGGAGAATTGTGGAGTAGACTCAGAGAGGCATCACAGAGCAATTAACCACTGAAAACGATCCAAAGTGTCGGATTATACAAGAGACCAGGATCTGATGAGAAGATGTTTAAGATCTTGCAGAACAAAACAATCTCTACCCACCACAAGCAGAATCGATGACAAAGGATCAGAAAGAAACCACTAAACAGACAGAACTTGACAAGTCTGTCATCTAACTAGATCCAAAAACCAGAACTCTCTTCTATTTATCAAGATCAAAAATAGAAGAAATGAACCTGAGCTTTAAAGAAGATACATGGAAGACTTATTTTCAAGTCAGTAACACACAACAGAACCAAACCAATGTTCAAAAACCTCAGAGATGGTAACCTCGGACTGACAAAAATACAAAAGCCCTCATTAAAACCTAATAGAATTCTTTCAAATTTTTTGTACAAATAAGCAAAAGAACAAACTACATCTTCAGAGATTACTTAAGGATTGGAAATTACAGATGGATGCCTGATTACAGGCAGACACAGACAAATGAAATTGTCTCAATAAACAGGTGACCTAACCTGGGTCACTGATGCAGTTTTTGTGACATGTTTAAGAACCAAGAATTCGGTAGGAAGCAGGGCAGGGAAGTACTGTGAGAATGCATTTGAAACCTGAGATTATCCGTTAAAGGAAAAAAAGGAGCAAAATTTTGACTTGGGTAAGCTACCATTTCTCTATGAGTACAGTGGCAGGCAGTACAGAGAGAAAAGCATAAGGAGCAAACCTTAAGGACAGTACTGACACAGAAACAAATTGATCAGGATTAATCATTAAAAAAATTAATTCATATCTAACCACCCAAATGCTATTATTTCAGAACCACTGTAGTAGGAGCAGGACAAGAAAGCCAAAATGCTGTTTTATCCAGCTTGTTTTTAACTTGTTTAAATTCAACAGTCTGTATGCCACAACTGAGCCCTGCAACAGGCTAAAGGATGCAACTCAAATCTGTACTTCTACACACACAAGTCATCTATACAAACCCAGGATTTAGTGTGAAGAATTTTATTTTTTTTTGTGTTTGGGGTCTGTTTTTTCAGTGGCTTGGCTGTGGTTTTTTGTTTGTTTGTTTTGTTGGGTTTGTTTGAGGTTTTTTAAGAATTATAACCCTATATGCAACAGCTCTACCAGTGGAAGTTTTCCATCTCACTTATGGTGAACTTTTACACCTTCTCTAGAGTGTTATGTGAAAAGCAGAAATATTTCATACTGCTCTCCAAACTATCAATGCACTGGCTGATCAGAAAAAATAAAGTGCAGCCCACATCACTTCAAAAACATCCAGAAAAAACAATCCTGACACAGCTCCACATGCAGTATTTTACCTTTTTTTTCTCCTGATTCATGTTGTTTTGGTTGACAGAGCATCATAGTTTGAGTTAAGATCTTCACTTCAGTCATTTCAGATGACTAAGATAGGAAGGAAAGTTATGAAGCTTATTTCCTTGAAGCATATTAAAACAAGGATACATGTTTCTCAGTTAAAAGTAACAGTTGTAGTACAGTTTAATTTGAACCTGTAGAATGTTACTCTTGATTACATACAATAAAGGAATGAGACAATACAGATGAACATATTTGAGAGATATTTTTTACACAGAATTTTACAGTGTTATTGGTAGTCTTTAAAAAGAACACAATTACCCCTTCCTTTTCTATTACCCCACCTAGAATGCAGCCACAAGCTGCTACATTTGGGAATAATAAAAGTAGGAAGGACTTTCCTTAAGACCAAAGGATGGGCTTGGATTCTCTCATTTAGCAAAAAGGAGATGGTCAAAAGTATTATTGAAAAGTCTTTTCCATATGCTACATTAAAGAAAAAGTAAAAAAAAAAAAAATTAAAAATACAGCTGTACCTATATCAAACAAAGGCAAAGTGCAGCTGCATGTAGCTAAATACTGATGAAACTGAGTATTACACCACTGATGACCAGAGGCTTATTTAAAAGGGAGTAGTTTGCTCTCCTCAGTAATTACTGCTCAAGAGACAAGTGTAAGGGTTAATTTCCCTATGTCGGATCAAAGATAGGCTCCTGAGACCCTGACTTTTATTTTTTTAAATTTTTTTAAAGTCAAAGACAGCTTGCAGAAGCTTAATACAATAAAGAAGGCCTATTGGATTGCTAAAACTCTTCTAAAATAATTTTTAAAAAGTAAAAACTAAGGAATAGGCATTTGTTCTAACAAAAACCCCCATCTATCAGCATTCTGAAAAAACATTCAAATCAGAATCAACGAAAAGTCAAATTCAGGCCATGAAACATGAAGCATTCCATTTGGAAGACTTCAAACTTCATTTCCCAGCAAACAGCTACAACCAAATTCAAGTCTGAAAAACACATTCATACCATGTCCAAAGTCAAGCACTTCTAGCAATAAAGCAAAAAGTTTTATGATGTTTGCTGTCTCAAATGAATTTGTTCATGTACTAACAACAAAAAAATTTCTAATTTTATTATTTACACATAATAAGTGAAAACAGAATACATGTACTCCAATTTTAAATGAGCTGATTTAAATTCAATGAAGAATAAAGGAATGCCACACAGATTTTCGTAAGAATCTTAAATTCCTAAGCTGCATTTTTCAGCTATTAGTGCATGCAAATACCAGGGAAAGGCATTCCTGACACTCATAATTCTTTTCAACAGTTCTGACACTGCTGGTTTAAAACACTCAGAGTCAAGGACACTCCAAGCTGGAAATAGTTTTCATTTGGTTACATAACAGATCAGCTGACCTCCAATTTATAAATAATTATGTATTTCCTCAATACTCACCCAGTTAACCTTACTCTGCAAACATACTTCAGTGCTGCTGGGTAATTCAGTCCGAATGTTTAACGCAATGGGTGATGCTGGTGAGCATAAAACATTAAGAAAAAATAATTTCAATAGACACCACAGTATTATTTTGTGATACTTGCCCCAAAAACATTACTTGCTGCACAGAGATTATACGGGCATTTATTCACAACTTAGAAGCTCCACGTCACCACCCTTTTCTGTTTCTTCCATAAATTTTATACAAAGTAAAAATTTATGATGCCACTTAGCTTCAGTCCAGCTGCAGCACAGCTGATGATTTTCTGGCCACCAAAAATTTCTAACTTAACAATAACAACTGTAATACTGCAGTATCTGGGCTTTAGTCTACAGAAATTTAAAATTTAAACCAAAATATTCACACCTGGCATAAATACTGTATGATTTTTTTTCTTAAAGTTTTTTTTTTTGTTTTTTGTTTTGAATTCATATGAAAGCTAGATAAGAACAATGCAGTGCAGTGTACTGTACCTGAGGCAGCAGTACTTGTAATAAAACCTAAATAATCTGTTAAATTATCTGTATTTTATGTTTTTAAGAGTAGGATCAGCCACCCCAAGAAATCCAAATTTAACAGAGAAGCCTGATCCAGCTTTCTGAAGCTACATTTCAGATGCCAAGCTAGAAGAGCAGTACCAAAGAGCTCTGCATAAATCTAACACAATTTATATTCAAATTTTATCACAGAGATGATGTGCTCAGATCAACACACAGCAAGGTATTTACTCACTTATAAATTACAAAAGTAATTTATAAACAAAACAAAACAACACACCTTACACATCCTTGTTACTTCCCGAAACACAACCCAAACTTTGGCAAAGTGAACTGCACCTTAGCCATGCTACTCACCTTGTTTAGAAGACAGTTGATGCACAGGTCGTGCTGGCTGAAGGGATTTACCAATAAACTTTTTTGCTTCTGTAACATTTTGAAACATCGCACTTCAAAAAAGCAGCTGAAATCATTAGCATTCAGTTTCACATATGGATGTTAAACAAGAAGAGCAATCTACCTACTCCTTGTTAGTTGCATTTGACAAGGCAATATTATATCTGGGCAGGAAAAAGCAGAAAGGTCTGATGCATAAATTTTTTTAGCTGATTGAACAGGCTGGATAAAATTTGCATGAAAACAGAATCAGACACTTCTCTCATTTTTCCTTCCAAATGCGCTACCCTAGCTTCTTCTTAAGAAGATTCTTTCCCCATACGTCTATGTACATGTTTGGAGAAAGGAGATGGGAACATGATGGAAATAATATCTAACATTTCAGTGCAATGGGTTATTAATTAATTAGCATCAGCATACCCCTTATCAATCTGTTGTCTGCACAGGAGTTCCTTGCTTATCTATATAAATTTACAGGACTGCTTTTTAATAGCTACTTTAGTTAAATTAATACAGTTCTGTATCTTCCCAATCAGTTCAGCTACCATAGAAGCATCAAAAACTGGTGAGGTGGTGCTGGGCTGAAAAATGTCACACTTCAAGTATGCAGGCAGTTGGAAAATGTTAATTTGTAGTATCTGTATCTTAATGTATCTCCCTCTCATTCCCATCTCTTTTGTTAACTGCGAGATTTTATGATTTGAAGGTATTTCAGCTCTTTTTAGAAAAAAAGAATACCAGAAAGAACTACTGTCACAATATAAATGGTACTGATTTTTTTTCTCTAAGAAAGTTTACAAGACAAGGGAATAATTGTTATAACAAAAAAAATCAAGAAACAATCACGACTGCAAGAGTTACAACTACATTATCCATTTTCAGTACAAAACAGGAAAAGAGAAACCAGGCTATTGGACCTGTCATACGCAACTTTAGTTGGTCTTTGTGTTATAGGAAGAAAACTAAAAGTCATCTGAGAATTTATTACATTATAATTTTTTTAACTCTTCCAACATAGTCAAATCACAATTTTCCAGCATATGAAGTTGGAGCTCACCCAGGTCTAGAAACCAACTGTTTCATGGTTACTGTCTGAATTAGAACAACTTAACTAAAGCCAGGGGAAAAAAATCTGGTTTGATTCTCTGATTCCCCTACCCGCTCATCTTAAAAAAGGAAGACTTCAAAGCTGTAGTCAAAAGAAACAATGAAAATGCTTGCAGCTGAATTAAATAAGACTACAGATATGGATGACATATTTCATTTTACCCAGATTACGAATGCTTGTATAAATCACATTTATCCTAGGTAGTGAATTTCCACAGAAAGCAATGCAGTAGTAATACACATTTGCATCAGGAGAGTGAAAAAAACCCAACAAACAGGCAAGTTTTCCTTCATGCCCTGACAAATGATATGCACGCTTTTTAAAAACAGGAAAACCTGTTTAAGAGGCTGGCTAGCTTCTAGAATGCAGCACACTTCTATTTTTTCATCGTGTCCTGACAATAAAAACAAGTTGTGTGGTGACAGCAAAACACATTTTGCCGCTGTTCCCTCACCCGCCCACAGGAAGACTCTAGAAAAGGCCTCACCAAGTTATCTAGCCCAACCCCCTCGATTAATCGAGTGTTCTTTCTGACCAGTCAAGGGAAGTGGAGAAGGAGTAGTTTTAATAGCTGAGAAATAAACTGCTTCCACGAGAGACCACAGCAGTAGGGGCAACATCCCAAGAATTGCCCCTTCCAAAGGCCACACTCCTTCTCCAGGGTCATTCCCATGGGACACCCGCCCAGCACAAGGGATGCCTTGTGGCACCTAAAGCAGGCCTAGAAGCAGGTCTGTAGAACTCAGGATTTGGTTTTTTAGTATCTTAAAAAGCTGGACATGGACAGCAGCCATCTTCCAAGAGTCCATCTCAAGTGTTCGGAAGGTTCCTGCCTAAATGCGTGAAGGGCATTTGACGCTATTTTCGTGAAAAATCCCCACGAGTAACCGGAAACTGACCGTCCCCCTCAGCCGAAACGGCACCGCACTGGGAGCCCCACAGAGAAACAAAACCTCCCTCCGCCGCCCGGCCCCTCGCCCCCTGCCCAGCCCCCGAGCCCTCCTGTGGGCCGGGAGATGCCGAGCCCACCTCCAGCCGCCGGCAGCGCCCCTGCCCCGCGATGCCGCTGGCCGTGCTCCCGCTGAGCCCGGTCCGTCCCTCAGCGCGGCCGGGCGGGGCGGCCTTCGCGCGGCGGCTC